>NC_134478.1:29561782-29606782 GCF_964194025.1 Convolutriloba macropyga | reverse complement strand
TAATTGGGCTGGACTTAAGCGCGACTCAATGTTTGCAAACAAAGTTGAGTTAAAGTCCTTTCGTGGGTCCACAATTGTTCTTTTCACAAGTCTACTTTTTTGCCATTGAATTTGTCTGTCCAATATTTCATATAATGTAGTCAGTTTGTATCCTCCTGCATTTTTACGGTTCAGAAGAACTACTAATCCTTCAAAAACCATCTGCAATATTTTTTATAATTTAGAGAGTTCCTAATCTTGGAGGTGATAACAAACTGAATAACGCCAGAATTCTGTCATGTCTAATGGGACTAGGAGCAATACATTTAAGCTAGCTGGTTTCATTGAATGAAGTAATGTGGTAATATACTCGAGCTGCCATAACTCTTTATCTTAAGATTTGACGAAGATCTTAAGGCTTCTGGCAGTTTTCCAACTGTTTCTTAAGTTGGACTGCTCTGGTGCAAAGCTATTTAGTGGTGCACTGGCTCTGCTCTTGTATGTACAGAAGCAGAAAAAATCGAAAATTTCGGATTTTGATAAAAACAGACTTATGAAAAGACTAATGGTGGACACAAGAAAAGACATTCACTCGACTTTGTTGGTTATGAAATGACTAATGGTGGACCCATGGAAAGACCTCAGCTGGACTTTCTTCGTTATGAAAAAACTTAAGCTCGACCCATGAAACGATATTAGCTCGACGTTAACCAGGAAGCTCGACCGTGTAATTCTAGTCAATATTGTCCCCCCCCCCCCTACTAGGCTTTTAAAAGTCTTTTCATAAGTCGAGGTCTAGGCCTGTGAGTGTTCCCGGTTTTTATTTTTTTTTTCATTAAGGCAACCATTTGGGTGTCATTTTTCTTGACTTTGTCTTGCTAGACTTTTCCTAGAATAGTGTTATCTCACAAGATCTTGCAAGAATTCAACTCGCATGTGCTCTCAAGTTCTCGTATGATTATACATTATTTGACAAGATTTTGACATAAGCTTTGGTAATAGACAAAGGAAGCCTTCAAAATTCAGGTTCTAACTTATTTCCAGATAGTGAGATCATTCTTGGCTTTCTTGAACTAGATTGAAGCAAAAGTAAATTGAATATAGTACTTCACTCATTTTGCTTGAAGATGCTGGAACTAACTAAAATATGAGTATGAAATTAGTTTTTGTGTACGGAAACAAAATAGAAACAGTAATCTGATATTAAAAGTTTATTACCGTTTATTTAATAGTCTGAAGTGTTTATATCAATAACTGTTGGAAAGATATTATGAAGGTCTCAAGTCAATCGAGTGCATATTGTCAAATAGAGATCTATAATAATAGACCAATAGAATTGAACTAAGGGTTCATTTACGTTTAAATTCCAACTGATGAGTTAACAATAATTATAACCAGTATCATTTCCAATATTAAATATCCAACATTTTCCTTGTAAATTTCGAGCTATCCTTGATCTTATTAAACTAATTGCAGTGAAATTTTCGATAGGCAGAGAAGATATATTTGATTTAATCAAAATCAGTTCATGTTTTCCATTCTCACCCTCAATTTTCTTCTAATCATTTGCTCGTTTCTTAAACAACCTTCACATTTCTGGTTACCTTTACCTCAAAAGTTTTTGTTTGAATCCTTAAAACGTATAACTTCAGTTTTCAGTGAGGTGCGATTGCCACTTTTTAAACCTGTATATTGAAAACTCTTTCTGATCCGTTTTCTGTATAATTATTGTGCAATAATTAGAGTACAGCTTGAACGGTACGTGCAGGAAACGAACTCAAGCGGGCGTCATCTTATCAAAAAATTCTATCGAAACGCTCTATAGTTATCATTATTTGCGCTTTACATATATATGATTTAATCGGTATCGACAGCGCGCGCTTTTACGGCCAATTATGTTTTTGCAATTTACTGATTCGTAACAAAACTCCGTAAATTATAACGACAACATCTTACCCGAATACTACATATCTTAACAGATTAAAACATGCAAACAATGAAAGCGACTTTACGACGATTGACTTGAAGCAAAATTTCACCTTCATGACTGCGTGACAAATTAGTGTTGCTTTCTCTCGCATCTGCTTTTGTTATCAGACATTGTTATTTGTAAATTTGCCCTACTTTGTACCTGACTGCAATTAAAACACACAAGAACAAATACTATCCATTCATACACCAATCAGCTAAAATTTGAGAAGAAGAACACGCACAACACATTGAATATCGTAACAGAATTATCAGACCTTTTTATTGTCCAATTGTATTTTATGACCCAAATATGGTGTTTGCTACGATTTTGCTGCTGCGAAACACACAAGATTAATTCTGAAATTTGGCGAAGCTCGAGATTCACCGTTGAGGTGTGTTGTACTTGATTGACAATTAATCTTCTATTACAAAGTTACTGTACTAGTTGATTATCTTTCACTTGTGCTGCAGAATTTGACAAATTCTTGTAATTTATTTCACAAGTTACTCATTCTGAATCGAATTTGAAGACATAGCTATAGGCCTGTGTCCTATGTAATCCAGTTTTTAAACCGACAGCTCATACTTAATTGTGAGAACAAACCGTGATACATCATTCGTTACGTCTTTTGGGATTATATAACAATTTTTATATCGAATTAAATACGTACAAATATTTGAGCTTGCAAGCAAAGCAAAGATGGCCAAAGATTACAACAGTTTTGACCATTCTCAAAAAACGAAAATCAGCAAAAGAGAAGAGGAAAATTTATCTGCTGAAAGAGGTCAAAAAAGCAACAGCAACAACTACCGAAGCATAAACAATAAAGAAGACAGCAAACGGGAAACGGACGGGGAGAAGAAGACCAATTCAGCTTCCCATAAAGTAAGAGAAAAATCAACTTAACCCATGGGTAGAGTGCAACTATTATTGAGATAATCAGACAAACATCATATAGTGAATGAACAGAACAATGGTGTTATTTTCACCAACACAATACTATTGCATTAATTTGAACAAAGTGCATTAATTGGTCTATAGAAGAACAACACAAATCAAAGAGAAATTTGAATTCTTGAACCATATGAATTTGTATGAGAAATTTGTTTTGTTGGCAGTATTAGTAGTAGTAGCAGTAGTGGTAGTAAGACTTTCCATTTTCAACTATATTACTTCGAAGTATATCCTTTATAGCTTTTCATTTGAATCCTGGATGTATTTTTCTAATCAAAAAGTGCCACAATTTAAAAAAAACTTTAAAACTAACAGCTACCATTTAAATAGTTTTTAAACATTTATCTCAACTAATTTTACTTTCACAATGATTTAAAATCCTTTGCTGAGACAACTTTCGACCAATCACCAGCGGTGGGCCTCATGGATCAATTTTTACAGTGTTTCTTTTTTCCGTTTATATAAATGACCTACCCAAAATAATCGTCAATGAGTGCTATTTATACGCGGATGACACAAATATCGTCAGCACTGTAGACAATGAAATACAGCTGGAAAAAGATAATGAAAATGCTAATGTTTGGAGCAGGGAGAATCGGTTAAACTTTAATTTTGATAAGTTTAAAAACGTGCAGTTTTCATTACGTAAAAATCAAAACAAGCAAATTTTGCGTCTTCCCAGCAATGGAACCATCTCACAGGAGACACACTTCAAAGACTTGGGCACGTATTTTTCAGAAAATTTATCAAGGTATCATCACTTAAATAGCAGAAGCTTGCTTATCTAAGGAGAACAATTCCAAGTGAAACAAAATTGTCAGTCAAATGCAACCTAATCAAAACTTACGTAAAATCGATCTTGTTTTATGGATCAAATATTTGGTATGCCAGTAAAACTATCGTCAGGCAAATGGAAAGTGTTCAGTGAAAAAGTTTAAATGGATACAATCAAACAGTCATATTACTGATAAAGAATACAAAGATTGTCTTCGATCAGTAAATTTACTTCCGATCACATATCAATTTGTCTTTTTGGATCTCTTAGTTTTAAACAGAATTTTGACAAAGAAACTTCTACTTGAGGCAGAGCAATTTTGGCAAATAATGAATGGACATCCAAAAACACGATCAAAAATTTATCGTAATTTTAACGATGAACTGACGTAACCTGTGTGGTTGTTAGTGATAAAATTGTTTCTGACCACTTTCACTCTTAAAAAATCTCACTATTTCTCTAGGGGAAGCTACATCGAAAACTCTGGATGTTTTAGACGTCCCATGCATAGGGATCTCTGAATATAAATGTGAATCACTTTCAATAATTGCTTAGTCGCATTGAAAAACACTTTTGTAACGAAGACAAAGAGGACATTTGCTTAAAACTTTGTGAAAACCAAACTTTTTTCCTGTGCTGGCTACATAAAAACACTTAACTTAAAAATTATGTACTTATGAATTCAAACAACAGCAACTAGCAAAAACAAAAAACAAAACTTTATTTGAAAGAACTTTATTTACAAAATACATTTGCGTCAAGTAAATCTGTTGCTTAAGTGAATTTAAAGAAAAAAATCTTTCATCTGTTTGCTGTTTGTCCCAAAAGTGTATTTACAAAATGGTTATTTAATAGTAGTAAACCAAAACCATAAACACAAAGTCAAATTTAAGAAATGATTTTTTTTACCAATACTGCAAGTATGTGTGCATTTCAGTTAATTTTGCTGTAGTGGTCATTTTTGTTTCGCCTGTTTCAGCGTATTCATCTCAAAGCTTATATAGTTTTGTTAAAAAGACGAGTCCAGAGAAAATTGTGCTAACTTAGGGGTGATACACTTAGGGGTGATACAAAATGGTTATTTAATAGTAGTAAACCAAAACCATAAACACAAAGTCAAATTTAAGAAATGATATTTTTTACCAATACTGCAAGTATGTGTGCATTTCAGTTAATTTTGCTGTAGTGGTCATTTTTGTTTCGCCTGTTTCAGCGTATTCATCTCAAAGCTTATAGTTTTGTTAAAAAGACGAGTCCAGAGAAAATTGTGCTAACTTAGGGGTGATACTCTGTACGGTTTGCTCTTATTGGCTCTGAATTTGTTTCCAACATTCTCAACAGCTTCAACGCTATTCTAACATGTTTTGCAATATTTTCTGGGGTGACAACATTTGGTAAATTTAGCCGGGAATTTTTGTAAAGTTTTGCAATTCTTTCATTTTTTCATCCGCATTCACTGAAATTCATACCATTCCGATCACATATCAATTTGTCTTTTTGGATCTCTTAGTTTTAAACAGAATTTTGACAAAGAATTTTATACTTGAGGCAGAGCAATTTTGGCAAATAATGAATGGACATCCAAAAACACGATCAGACGAGAAATTATTTTTATACTCAGACGAATGTAATCGCCAGCGTTACCGATCTAATTTTTTCTACCGAGTTACAAACTTCAACAATTCGGTGTCACTGGCGCGTGATGTTCTCAACTATAACCCATATTCAAGTCCTCCCAAATTCAAAAGAGAAGTCAAAGAATATCTATTTGATTTAGCTAAGAAGAATTTTAATTACAAATCATACCCATATGGATGGAGGTAAATCAAATTCAAGCCCCATTAGGGACTTACTAAGCTTGGTGAAATCAAGTTTAGTCAAATTCATTATTATTATTATTATTATTATTATTATTATTTTTATTATTATTATTATTATTACTATTATTATTATTAATATTAATATTATTATTATTAATATTATTATTATTATTCTTATTATTATTATTATTATTGCTATTATTATTATTATTATTATTATTATTATTATTATTATTATTATTATTATTATTATTTTTAATATTATTATAAGTTTTTAATAGCTGGTTTTTATAAGCATAACCTATTTGATCCTTTCACGGCATTCAGCAAATTTGATCAAAAAAGTTGCACCGTACATTTTCTTTCGTTATCGCTATCATTGAAAAATTTTACGTGAAAACTTTTGGGAAAATATCTTTTGCTATACACATCTTCTAAGTTTTCATAACAATTAAATGAAGATCTTATTAATTTAATGGGTTTACTTAAAGTTTGATGCGTGAATCTTAAGATCTATTAAGATCTTAAAAACTTTGTATGATTAAATGATCAGGATATACGAAAACTAGGGTGCTGGTTATGTTCGAATAACTTTCTAATTACCAAAACAGAAAACTGAATTGCTGTTATGAAAATAAAATTAATCACAACTACCACAAAATAGGAGCAGAGATTACAGTCGCTGTTCTCTTTGAGGACAGTGGATATGGTTTGAACAAGTTTGCTTCAATTAGTGTCTCTGTGTCTCTATGTTTAGATAAACAAAGCATCAAGTGTTAAGAAAGGTACAGATGTAGAGATGACTAATGGACAGAGATCTGGTGGCAATAAGAACAGTCACAGAAAGAAGGACTCACCTGAGAAACGACTTCTATCCAGTCCCAACTGTGAGACAGCTTCGTCATCAACGGTCGGCAAGGAAAAGGCCAACTTCTTCCACAGCCATACATCACTCAATATTATCGGTAAGAGTTATTATGTTTTGTCTCCCAACGTGGCAAATAAACAAATTCAAATATGAACTTTCATTTTTTTGTCTGATTTTGGAATCAGAACAGGTATCTTCTATGTTTTTGCTACTTTTGGAAGGGTTGACATTGCTCTAATTTATAACAAGTGTCGCAATGAAGAACCGAGCCTCAAGTAACTGATGCAATAGCTCAATTGACGATTCTTGATTCAGTTCAGAGATATGAGCTCGATACGAGCTCCGCTTTCAATTTTTTATAAAATGCTTTTATTTGCAGCTAGTTTAGAGGTTTAATTCGAAAAATTCAATTCAGGAGTTCCGTTTGGGTCTTGAAGATCAGTCAATCGGAAATCGTTCGAACGCAGATTTTTTAAAAATTTTTTCTAATTTCCTTCCTGTTTTGGCGTTCTTCGGGCAATTCAGATTTGTTAATTTTAATCATGACGTGGAGTTGTTCGTATAAACTCTATTTTAACTTGCAGGTCTTGGCTAAGACTAGCAGACAGAATTGTGAGCCTAGACGGAGATTTGCTCAAAACTGGTGAATGCGAAAAGTTCGAAGCTCATAGTTGTGATTCGAAACGGATTTTGGGCTCGTCCAGCGTTGATGCTGAGTTGTCTATAAGTCTTGTTTGTGGAATAATTTTAAATATCTTTTTTCAAAAGAGAAACGCAACAAACTAACGTCGGGTGAATTGCTCTCAAACGACCGGCGAGCGCTTCGTCAGTAGCCAGATGGGGTTTAGAGATGCTAGCTTAAAGATGCATTAGGGGGAGTGGTGACCGGTGTGTGTGTGTGTGTGTGTGGGGGGGGGGAGTGAAGCGTTGGGGGGAATGAGAGGGGGTTCAAATCGACAGGTGGAGGAGAGTGGACAATGTGAGTGCTAAGTGGGGGAGATTGGGGTGGTGTTGTGAGGGGATCAAACTTTTATGATTAAGAACCGCCCTCCACACTATGAGATTGCCTCCTCAATACAGTTTTGGTTAATTCCATTTCTAAAAGCCTAGGGCTCTATGAGAACTTAACGCGCTCCAAGCGCTACCTGTTTATCCCATTTATCCCTGGGATCATATTTTTAAGATTAAGAACTGCCTTTCACACCATGAAATTGCCTCCTCAATACAGTTTTGGTTAATTTCATTTCTAAAGGCTTAGGGTTCTATGAAAACTTAACCCGCTCCGAGCGCTACTTGTTTATCCCCTTTTTGAGGGCAAAAAGAGGGGCAACGGAGTCTCGAATTCCGGAGGGATTAGAGTTAGGCGTTTGTGCTCAACTTCGAGATTTTTGTAGGCGTCGATAACTTGATAAACATTAACGAAAATAACGAAATTAACAAAAATAAAAAGCACCCATGTATAAAAAGCGCCCATTTTAGATAAACCCATGAGAAAGTTACATTTTTAAGAGAACTGACTAAAAAAACTCATTCTAACAAAAGAAAATGATTTAAATAGTTTTTTCAGCCTTTTACTTCTCTTGTTAATTAAAATCTGACGTTGCGGTCAAATTAAATTTCAATTTCGCCAGAGAAAGAAGTATTTCTCCTTCAATTGGCTACCGAATAATTGAGGTTAAGCTTATCTATTCTACAGAAATATCACCCTTGAATTTAACATGCTCCAATTTTTTAAGACCCAGTACTTTCCAGTCTGAATTCGGTTAATTTTTATGATACCCAAATTGAACATGACCGACTAACGTCGGGCCCGGGCCGAGGTGTTCACCGCCATTCAACACAAAATTATGTAAGATAAGCGGTGAATGCGGTGAAATTACATAAATCAGGCGGTGAATGCGGTGAAAAAAAACTTTATCGACTGGTAGCGCTGAAATTACATAATTTCACCGCTGAATTTAGCGGTGAAATTACATAAATTCACCGCTCAACTTAGTGGTGAACTTACATAAATTCACCACTTAGAAAAAATTGTTAAAGATGTTCGAGATCAGCAAAGAATGCGGTGAAATTAATGGTGAGTGTGGGAAGAATTGTTAGATTTGCCTTCCCACTAGAACTACCCCTTAATCTTACATCTTTTTGACACTTTTTTCTAAGCGGTGAATTTATGTAATTTCACCACTAGAGTAAGCGGTGATCTTACAAAAATTCACCACATTTCAGCGCTAAAATATGTAATTTCACCGCTAAAAATTGCAAATCTTACAAAAATTCACCGCGCATGTTTTGCAGAAAGTAGAGTTAATTCGATTTATATTCAGTAAAAAATAATTGAAGTTAGTGAGAGATGGCGCAGTGGAAGAAGAAGTGGATGACATGCAGGTGGTGAGAGGTTCGGACCCTTCTAAGGGCGGTGAAATTACATATTTTAGCGGTGAATTGTGGTGAATTTTTGTAAAATCACCGCTTAGTCTAGCGGTGAACTTACATAATTTCACCGCATTCACCGCATTTCACCGCAAAATTATGTACGAAATTTGCGGTGAAAAAACTAACTTTTCACCGCTTATCTTACATATTTTTGCATTTTTTTCTCGACCCGGGGGCGAATTGCTCTTGAACGACAGGTGATCGGTTGATTTAGGTAATCGCCAGGAGGAGCGTAGAAATGCAAGCATTAGGGGGTGGCCGGTGTGTGTGGGTGGGGGTTGGGGGTTGCAAAGGCTAGATGAGAGAGGGTTGAAACTGATAGATTGATGAGGGTGAAAAATGGGAGTGTTGAGGGGCCGGGGGAGGGGGTTGTAATGTAATGAGGGACTGATGAAGGGGATGACTGAGGGGTGTCAAACATTTAAGAATAAGAACCGCCCTTCACACCACGAAATTATCTCATCAAAAGTTTTGGTGAATCGAATTCTTACAGTATAGTAAGGCTGAGAGAACTTAATGGCCTCCGAGCGCTGCCTGTTTATCCCATTCTAGAGGGCAAAAAGTCAAACAAAAGTGTTGAAGCCGACTTGCTGAGTAACTTCAAGAGGGCGATAACAAGCTTATAGCAGTGTTTTTAATCAACTCACATTGTGATTGCAACAGTTGATTATTATTACCACACCGTTGTTATCGCTGTGGAGAAGTTAACCGTTTTCCGTTTCGAGACTACGCCGAATAGTTGAATAATTTTGAGAGGGCTGTCGTACAGATTTACTATCTGTAGGAATGAGATGATTCGCGACGCCGATTAGCTTATTCTACAACGGCTATTTATTGGTGATTTCGTGGAGCGAATCGACGCTAAATTTTGTTGCTTGTGAATTGAATATTCTGGTTACAGAATATAGGCAGATTTGGCGTAGCAAAATTACACTCGATTGCTTATTGGGTATTTCGCTTAGCGAAATACAATTAAATTTAACACGTCTAAAGTAAGACTTTTTGGCGGAGCGGATTCTAGTTAAAGAGAGAGGAAACTAATTTGAATTGCAAAAATGAAGAGAATGAATCTAGTTAAAATTAACAAAACTGATTAACAATTTGTTCATAAGATTACATTTCCAAATGCGGCAACTTACAATCACGAGACAATGTGATTAGACGGAAGATCATGCACAGGATGTGAACAAATTTACAAGTATGAAAACTTAAGATTCGATCTTCAAAACTAGAATTAAATGAATGAACAAAACAAAGGTAGATGAAATGAACTAAATTAAATTAAACATAAAATGAACTTATTTAGCTACACCAAATCGATAGCCCCAAACTAAAATGTACTATTGTACCACATTTCTCCCTTGGCGAAAATAAATGACAAAGTTATTTATCAGAAAATTAATAATCATATGTACTGGTTAAATAATTAATACTATAATGTTTTTTATCAGAGTTTTAAACGCAACAGTTTTCGAGAAATGTACTTTAATCACTCTCACTTTCGTAATATCTCTCAGCCTCGCCAACTGTCATCGACAATTCTGGTTCTTCATAATTGGGTGAGACATAGAATTGGGTAGGGTACGAAGGTGTCGGAGAACATGGGCCGACTGTAAAATTAGTTTCCTCTTGATTAGATTGTGCTGCGGCTGTCTGTATGGCGGAAATTATTGATTTATTCTCAATTTGTTGTTTCTTGATACTTTGTCGTCTTTTATGTTTCCCAATTGCACCAGTACTTGAAGTTGTGGGAGGGCAAATTTGGACTGAATTTGCAGACTCATCCGATGCTGTAACCGATACTGTGGAGCGCTTTCTTTTTGTTGGGATTAATGCTACGGATGCTTTTGTAGCTGCTTTTGGTTTTGGCCTACTAGGTGGCTCCGCTATAACAATGCTTGTGGTGGGCAATTCCATTGGCACCGCGAAATCACTACTTAATTCGGTGGGTTGCTTTGGCGGTGCTGTTGACAGTTGTCTTTTAGTTTTCGTTGGCATTCGTACACTCAGGGCGCGTGTAACATTTGAATGAATTGATGACACTTTACTAACATCATCTGCCACTTTCCTATGCTTCATTCGTTTTCCTCCTTCTAACTTCTTTCTGGATTCCTTTGCGTGATGGCTGATTAGCTCTTCTGTTGTTTTACCCGTTGGTAATTTTGGGCGTGGGTTAGCATACTCCTGTAATTCTGTCTCACATTCCTCCTTCGTTCCAAACTTTGCTAAATTCGAGTTTCTGATGGTCACGTCTCTCTTTCCAGGTTCTTTAATGACTGAGGTATGTTCGTTAGTTTTGATTACTGAGGATCCTGGTGCTAAGACGTCATATAGGTCATCAAGACTTTTCTTCGATCTTTTCGTGCGAGGTCTCTTTTTTGCCAGCTTTACCTCCAATGACGCTTCCGTTCTAGGTACAGGTTGTCCGACATCTGGATGGGAAATCAATCTTGATTCCTTATTCGGGTCCTCTTTTTGCCGTTTCGTCGCATCTTTGCCCAGTTTGTTTTTATTCACCTCTATCTCAATGTCACTACGTTCTTCGTTGTTCCAGTTATCGTCTGTGATAAGTTCGTCCCATCTGACGCTCTCCAAATCTAAATATTTATTTAAAATGTTTTTGTAAGATAGAATTTTTGGATCTGGTTTAGTCGTTATATTACTTAATGGCGTATTCGCTTTTCTACCAAAATGTGCCTCAAATGGTGATATATTAATTGTCTTTTGACAACATATTCGTAGCTGATAAATTAATGAATTTATTGAGGGTTTCATATCGAATTGATTTCGCGCCGCCGTTTTAATGCAAGCTGAGCGATTCTTGATTGTTTGAATTAGTCTTTCAACCAAGCCAATTGCTCCGTGATCGTGTATTGGCGCTTCAATTAGCTGTATGTTATTTTGACTACAAAATGCTTTAATTTGTTGTCCCGTTTGGCATCGAGCTTGATCCAATCTAATTGCACCGGGTATACCGTGTAGCAAAACATACTCTTGAAGAAATTTCAAAATTTTATCTGCATTAGCTCTATCAAATACTTCTGCTGTTGGGAACTTCGAAAATCGATCAATACATGCAAGAAAGTAAATCTCTTGATTTTTTCATTATAAATGGGTCCTCCAAAATCAATTTGAATTTCTTCATTTGGAACTTTACATAACTTTAATGGTGCCCATTTATTAGCAGGTATAATAGATTTTAAATTTTTACCAATCTTGACACAGGGGTCAGGCTGGCCATTAGGGAGCTGGAGAAGATTTTAGAGAGGGCGAAGTTGAAGGAGTCCAGATAGAGGTCGTCTACTGAGGTCGTCCAGATAGAGGTCGTTATACTATACCTGTCTTCAACAGAGTTCAAAAATCGTGACGCAAATGCTACAGTACGAAGGGGGTAACATAATTGGGGGTAACATAATTGGTCGAAGGGGGTAACATAATTGTGACAAATTTGGAAAAAATTTTCCTAAGTGGTGTACTGAACCCATAAACGATCGAAGTTTTTTAAGATTAGTAGGTGCTGATAATTTTCCAATTGCATCCGTTTTAGTTGAAAGTGGAGTTACACTTGATTGTGTAATATTATGTCCAGGCCATTCAATCTTTTCTTCTGCAAAATGACATTTCGCAAGATTTATTCGCAAATTTTCTCGATCTAGTTTTATTAGACATTTCCGTACCAAATTCAGACGTTTTTCGTTTCTACCTCTGCTCACAATCAATATATCGTCCAAGAAACAGAAAGTATTATCCAAACAAGCAAGGGTACTATCAATAGCTTTTTGGAATTCAGCTGGCATATCCGTTAAGCCGCAAAATCCAGTTTTAAATCGATATGTGCCAGTCATATCTCCGCTAACAATATTAAAGTTACAATGGCGGGCCGTATCACAATGTAACTTAAGTTGGCTATAAGCGTACTGCAAATCAAGAGTCGTAAAATAAGTAGTCTCTTGCGGCACCGTTGACAGTGTTTGCGAGATTGTTTGAATTAGCGAATCTATATTGGGCATTTGATACTTGTTTTTATGAATAGCTTTATTTAAGATTTTGGAATCGAGTGATATTTTGATTGATTGATCCTTTTTTACCGTAATGACAATTGGAGATATGAAAAATTGATCAGAACAATTGTTTAATTTTTCTATATGTCCTTCGTTTAATAGTTTTTCAAATTCAATTTTCACTTTCGGTTGAAGATGTTTTGGCACTTTTCTTCCTTTCTGATGTACAACTCGATTATTTTTGTGGAATTTTGAATTAACCGTATGGTTTTTTGATTATCCAATTCGGGATATCAAATCGGGAAAATCCTTTGCAAGTGATCTCTTTAATTATTGCACAAGATTGATCTATGTTATTGACTTCTGTTTTCGGACAAGGTTTCTGAGATATTTTGATTCCTAACTGATCAAAAAGATCTCGTCCTAATATTGGTCGAAACCCATCAGCTACGACTGTGATTTTTGCTTTCTGAATATTCCAATCATGGCATTTTACCGGCGTTTTTAAAGTGCCGAGAGGTTGAACAATATCGTTAGAAAAAGACTTCAATTCTAGAGGTTTTTTCTCTGACCATTTTGATTGCGCACAATTAAACATTATTTCTCTTGCAAGTGACATATTAATAATGGTACAACCACTACCGGAATCGAGAAGTAAATCACAATTTGTGTTTCCAATCGTTAATGACAAATTTTTCAGTGCTATATTTGGTGAACTAATATTTTCCACTGTTGCAACGTAATTATCATCCGATGAATCATAGTCTCAATTAATTTGTTCATTATAATTTATTAAATTGACGTTCTGATTTTCCTGACTTGAATTTTGATTAGATGTTTCAGCAGTTTCTACAGTGTTAATGCGATTGGTTTGTTGAGTATTTCTTGCATTGTTAAGTCTTCGTCGATATACCTTAGCAAAATGGTTTTGCAAACCACAGTGATTGCATCTCTTACCCATTGCAGGGCAAACCTGACGGTGCGTTGTTGCCCAAACTTGACCACAACCACGAAATTGTCCCACGGATGCACGGTTGACGACTGCTCTACTTGATTGATTTTCACGCACACCCGCGCCGCGAAATCGATGGAATTGTTGTATTGCGTTCACTGTACTGCCAGTTGCACCGTTATTAGATGAAATTCTCTGCTGATTCTGATTACCCATTTCCATGTTGACTGCAATGCTGAGTGCGCTCTCCGGTTCAACTGTATCCCGTAGAAGCTCCCGTTGAATGTCATCATTCAACATGTTTGTGATGAAAATGTCTCTGATGATTGCCTCTTCACGATTTTCGAAATCGCAATTTTCAGCCAATTCTTTCAAGATGCTATAGAATTGTTCTACAGTTTCACCCTTCTTCTGCTTTCGAGAGAAGAACACGTATCGATCAAATGTGATATTTCTTGGACGAATAAATCTATCTCCATCATTTCCCAAAGTTTGAGGGTAGTCAAGTCGTAAATATTGTCATGCGGAAATTTTTGTGTAAGTAGTCGTCTTCCTTCCGTACCAATACTTAGGTACAAAAGAGATATACATTTTTGGTCACACAAATTCCATGGTCGTTCCCCGCATAGTATTCCCGCTTCTGTTATTTTTTGGCATTTTAATTCCCATTGCAACTTCAATTGATTGTTTCTAATTAGACGCACTCTCTCAGCTTCATCTGTTGTATCTTCAATTGGCATCTCGTACTTCGTTTCCACTGGCAATCGGACTGTCGTTGGTTTGGGTTGTAACAACGTGTCTATTGTGATATTCTCTCGAGTGAGAATCGCTAGTTCTACCTGGATTCGCCATTTCCCCATCTGATTGGTGGGTCCGAAGTTGGACGTTCCCAAAATGGCTCTATCGACAACGGTGTTTTTCTAGATTCTCGAGCTGACTGCGCCATGTCGTACAGATTTACTATCTGTAGGAATGAGATGATTCGCGACGCCGATTAGCTTATTCTACAACGGCTATTTATTGGTGATTTCGTGGAGCGAATCGACGCTAAATTTTGTTGCTTGTGAATTGAATATTCTGGTTACAGAATATAGGCAGATCTGGCGTAGCGAAATTACACTCGATTGTTTATTGGGTATTTCGCTTAGCGAAATACCATTAAATTTAACACGTCTAAAGTAAGACTTTTTGGCGGAGCGGATTCTAGTTAAAGAGAGAGTCAACTAATTTGAATTGCGAAAATGAAGAGAATGAATCTAGATAAAATAACAAAACTGATTAACAATTTGTTCATAAGATTACATTTCCAAATGCGGCAACTTACAATCACGAGACAATGTGAACAGACAGAAGATCATGCACAGGATGTAAACAAATTTACAAGTATGAAAACTTAAGATTCGATCTTCAAAACTAGAATTAAATGAATGAACAAAATAAAGGTAGATGAAATGAACTAAATTAAATTAAACATAAAATGAACTTATTTAGCTACACCAAATCGATAGCCCCAAACTAAAATGTACTATTGTACCACAAGGGCAATGAAAACAGTGTGGTAATGTTTTTAGTCAACTGATTATTAAACGGTTTCCGGTAAATTCGCTTGCCTGAAAAGTGGCCAAAGAAGATAAAAGACGGAACATTAGAAGAATTAATTGCTGAAACAATCGATGCAAGCAAACTCATGTAAGATAGGCAATTATATAACTCGCGTACAGATGAAATCAACGCATTTGGCAATTTATTGCAAGTCACGTTGATACCTCAGTGGCCTATGGGACTTGATATATATCTGTCGCAACAGAACAAAACATCAGGACTGAATGTTATTCTCGCAATAAAGTTTGCGCGTTCTCAAATCTCGTTGGATATTGTTTCTTGTTCGGCTGTCATTCCATTCAGCTAATTTTCATTTTGGCTAATATTCTCGACAGTTGATCAAACTGTTGTCGTGTATAGACTGCGAGTTTATCACACTGTTTTATCGCCACTGGTTAATTAGCATCAGTGGTGATAAAAAAGCGTGATTAGCTTGTAGAATAATGACTAAGCAGATTTCGTAGTGTTAATTGGGCATTAACGTGTTGCTTTACCGGTAAGTTATGCAAGTGTTGTTATCGCAACGAGAGTTGATTGAAGTTTGTAGCTCACTTCCAAGTTTTGATGTTAGATTTTCGATTCTAACAAAACGCCTGGGTTTGGTCAAATGCTATGCCCTTTAGCACAAAGACTGATTTTGCCCTGTTTTCAATTTAGCTCTTTAAAAATTTATCACGGTTTTATGATTGTCAGACTGTACGAAAGTAAATGCTTTCGTGGAAATTAACAGCGTCCAATTTCAAAGAGCAAAACTTAGAAAATTAAGAAAAACTAACATATTCAAAACTTTTGTTTCAACTAAACGGTATCTTCGGTGATAACCTAGACATTTTCGAACATGATAAATGATATCTCTACATCAATTATCAGTATATGTACCTACTTTTCATCTCTGCACAAAAGCCATGCACTTTGAAGGACGAATTTGTGTGAGTTTGTAAATGTGTGAGTGGTGTGAACAAACAATTGTTAGTGATTGCTCTTACTAATATGGTAAATATACTCACCAATATCCCCCCACCTTGAAACAAGTTAATTTCTGCCAGTTTGAAAGAAGAGTTGCTCTTTTGAGGCTTTCCGTCAAACTCACTCACAAAACTTTGTAATTATCTCCAATTTGTAAGTCAGATTACACTCTTCATTAGCCTAATTTGCTTCATAAATATGAGAAGTAAAATAAAACTGGATAAAG
Organism: Convolutriloba macropyga; assembly: GCF_964194025.1. NCBI lineage: Eukaryota > Metazoa > Xenacoelomorpha > Acoela > Convolutidae > Convolutriloba > Convolutriloba macropyga. The sequence goes on along the minus strand of NC_134478.1, from coordinate 29,590,234 downwards.
TTAATGGCAAATTGGAATCAGGTAAAGCAGGTGAGTTACTTTCTACACAGCTTAAAATATCAATTCTACAAAATCATTATTCCATTAAAAGACATGAAATCTTCTCCATTTTGGTTCCAGCTATAACTATCTACTAGGTACTCACTAAATAATGTGATTTTATCTTCAGTAAAGTTAAAGTAATATTTAACTTATAAAGCATTAAAACCCCTATATAGTTAAAGCAAATGCAAATTTTATTTTAAGCCTAACGTTACTTAAAAACAACCCTTAGCTTTATGTAAATTGACGATTTTTTTACCAGAATTTTGTAATCCTAACAGTTAAAATTGGCTTAATTTACCTTATGAGAAGAGAATAATTTATGCGCATCAACAGGTCATTTTTTCACGACGTTCACAATTTCAGAAAACAAAGGAATATTTTTTAAGGATTATTATATGTAATTCTGTTGTTGATTTGGTTTTTGGATTCGACTTCTTCTTACAGTTATTATGTTGTAAATAGTGTTTTTCTATCAATTAAATCGGCTCAAAAATTTTAAAGTATTCGCGACCCGATTTAAAATTAGAGTTTAGTAGCCAGGACTCGAGTCTCAGAACTTTTCAGCGCTGAATCATTTCATTTCAATAGTAAAAACGAAATTCAGTTCTGAAACTTTGCATCTCCAGAATATTTTAATTTTCTTTATGTGCAGTTTTTTCTTCATTATGATTATATTGAAGTCATAGACTTCGTCCAGGCTAAACTTATCCTGTATAGTCTGAAAGTTACTCATACCAGACCATACTTATATAGCTTATAACTGGTAATTACTATAGAGATACAAACACTTCCCAGGAAACGAAACTTGATACACCTTGCAAGCTCTTGATAATTCTTGCAAAACTTGAAACATCTTGCCACGATCTTGATAGGCCAAAGAGTCCTGAATCTGAATCCTCTTGGAAAAATCTTGACAAGATCTTATCAAAAGTCATGGCAAGAAATTTTCCTGGCAAAAATGGCTAAGATCTTGATAAATTTTGCCCCACAGAAAAACAGTTTTAGAACACTTGTGTTTTGAAAAAAAAATCATTTTTCGAATCAATTTTACGGTTTCAAAATTGTACTATGTACATACCGAGCTAGCACCCTATTAAAAATTTAACTTTACTGGAAAAAGTAGGCTAAAATGTTTGTTTATAAACTAACGGGAGCTGAATTTTCAAGCAATTCTTAATAGTTATTAAAATATCTTGATAAATTGTGCTTAATCCTATGAATTTGTGCCAAATCTCGTTTAAACGTGCTTTTTAATTTTTACAAATTGGTATATATCGCCATGTCATGGTTAGTCTTTCGTGGAAAACTCACCAAGTCATATCTTCATGTTTTCTCGCATTGTAACATGGCAAGATCTTGGCAAGATTTACCATGTTTTATCATGTTTTTATCATGGTTTTTAAGTTTTCTTTCACTGGGTAATTACACATAAGCTAGTTTGTAGGCAATCACTACAAAGAGCATTTAGTTTAGTGATTACGACTCGCTACGCATATTAAAAACTACAAGTACCCACGCTGTTGTTCAAATCGCATATGAAGGAAACATTGTTGGCGGGAGTTAAGCTGAAGATGTTGTTTTTCATCCAGTAATTATTACTCAAAAATAAAGACTAGTCAGTGTAAATTGGGACAAGAACAGAACACTGGCCATCTTAAAAAAACAGAATGTCTAGACTGATTCTGCGCTGCTTTGCTCTACCATTAACCTCCGGGAGTGTAAGGACAACTGCCCGGATCAAAGTTTGGTCAAAAAAATAATGTAGGATTAGCGGTAATTAGCGGTGAAAAAAAATTCTTTTCACCGCAAAGCACCCCCATCTTTTAGCGTTAAATGCGGTTAATTTTTGTAAGATTTGCAGTTTTCAGCGGTGCAAAATTTTTTTCACCGCATTCCCCGGATTTCTTACAAAAGAAACTGCCGTGCCGGGCTCGAACCTCTCACTTCCTGCATGTCGACAACTTCTTACTCCACTGCGGCATCTCTCACTTAATTCAATAATAATTCTTGTGAATTTACGATAAGCGTTGAAATGAAAAGTGAATATTTGTAAGATTTGCAATTTTAGCGGTGCGTTTTTTTCACCGCATTCTGCTGGTAGCGGTTAAAAATGTTCTTTCACCGCTTATGCTATTTAAAAAACTTTTCACCGCTTAAAAGTTTTTTTTCATTGCATTCATCGCATTGAGCGCAAATAATACACTTTTTACTCAAATTCACTGCAAATCTTACATCTACTAGCAATTTTTAACGGTGACACGTCGACCCAGATGTGAAAGAAAGCAATATCAATTCAAATTTTTTCCAAAATTGGAATTGCCTACCACATTTGTCCATCAATCCTGTTTTTGAGCAAAGGCGATAACAGCGACAAGTTCTCTTCCCTGTTGTCAACTCCCATTGTTATTGTTATCCACGTCATCACTGTTATTCTTGGCACAGTCAATAACGGTAATGAATGACTATTAAGTAGGACTTTTTAGAAAAAAGCTTAATTCTTGGTTCTCTTCAGGAAAGTCTCTCGCAATAATGATTTCTCATTGTGACGGCAATTAGCAACTACTCTTTCACATGAACAATAGAATATTAGGACTGATTTCAGACTTTTATAATAAGTTCAAGCGAAAAAGTTTTTGAAGTGATAATATGTGGTGAGCTGTTGTCACTGTTATCCGTGATAGGACAGAAAAATTTGAAATTTTAAAATTTACTGCTTGCAACTTAAGTTTTTCCGATAAATGGTAAATGTCCAAAATCCGAATTACTAAAATGATTACCTATGACTTCTGAAATGCGGATCTATTCTGTTTCGGCCCCCAGTGTTTTTTACGCCCCCCCCCCCGTTACAAATTATATATTTTTATATAGCACGTTACTATGTAAAAAAATAGCACGTGCGCCTGGGGGCGTAAAAAATATTAGCCCACTAAGCTGGGGGGGGGGGGGTGTTAAAATAGAATAGATCCTGAAATTGCATTGCAATTCATTTAAAGACGTCTTATAAATTCCATTACCTATAGAGGCCTCCTAACCCCTACCCTCCTACCCCAGCAAGTCATGCACCCCATCTTGGTACCTATGCATACACCAATCCAGGAAGGGGATTCGCTTGCATGAAATTACATCGAGTTTTGTTTATTCTGCACGTTACTGTACTTTTTGTTTACTTTCAATCAGAATTTGGATCTTAAGCAACCCCCCCCCCCCCCACCCGTTCTATTATACCTTGTAACAGACATCTGTCTTTTGATGAAATGATACGCGCCGAAGTGCAGCTAATTTAGCCTTATATATCTGAGGCTTGAGTAATGAATCGTCTTTGTGTTCAAAATGAAACAATTTGAGCGCTCTTCTTTGTTCGTAGGCAGCATGGTTACCCTGGACCAGGCCAACCCAAGAGGCTCCAGTGGAAAATCTCTGACAGCCAGACAGAAGTTGTACATGATCACGATTGTGATCGCCAAATTTATCCACCAGCTGTGCTCTTTCTGGGGTGCTATTGTGTACCCACTGGAAGCGTCCAAAAGAGGGTTCAGTAAGCTGCAGATTGGCACTATGTTGGTTTTTGTCAGTGTTGCAAGGTAATTTAGTTCCATTAACCTCCTCCCATATATGGTAACGTTATATTTTTCCACCCCGACATCATTCAATTCCTCAAACTTATCACCCAAAAAATCATTCCCCAACCCTATGTATCCCTAATTTTGAAGATATAATGCAATAAAATTGGGGCATAATGACAGAGGGGAGATTTTCATCGAGGTTAAATGATATGGAATGGAATTATGGGGGGGGGGGAGGTGGGGCACCAATTGAGAGGACACAGATTATTTCTTTTTTTTTTTAAGTTATCGTTGCTCAGATTTCTTTTAACTGTCACAGTTCGCTTTTAATTGATAAGCGTAATGTTTCGTTTTTGAGCTTGAGTTTTTGTCTGACTATCAGAACCTGGGGAGGGCTCAAGTGTAAGATAAAAGTCTGGGTTTTGAGATAGCAGGTTTTGGTATATTGCACATTTGGTGGGTAGCAATGTGACCAGGAGTAATTTTGACGTGGAATGTGTTTTGTTTCAGTTGGGCCACTTCGATAGCTCTGTCTACGTTCTTCCTTAAGTTTGGAGGAAGGAGAGCAGCCTTCAATCTGTTCATAGGAGGCAGTTTGAGCTATGGTCTCCTAACTATAGCCATAGCTGCCTCTGCTGCCATGACTGACAAAGTCATGTTCGGACTCACCTTCACCACCTTCTTCTCTATCAGGGGAATGGGACAGGCTAGCATAAGTCGCTTTAATTCATTTATATAGCTTTTTGTCTTCAGGACGGCTGTAATAGAATAAGAAGGCTCAATCATAAAAATAGAATAAGAAATTTCGGGTCATTCCCATTATAGCCCACATGAAATTATAGCCCCATTATGTGGTATAATTACCATAGGGGGGGGGGGGGGGGTAACTATAGGTACCTATAGGTCATATGACCACTAGCTGAAGGGGACTATAATGGCAAAGACCTGAAATTTCAAAGAGAGCCAAGTCATCCCAAGTCGACTTATAATCTTTATCTAGCGATATACGCATTTTATCTGCAAATAATACGAGTTGAAAGGGAGGTAATAGATTTTATTACTCACTTGATTAATTCATGTCCCTGTATCGCATTTGTTTAATAAAATATGTGGAGTTAAGCTGCGTTCTTCTAAGAATTTTAAGAATGATTGGTTCAAACAATCTTTTTAATGCCAGGCTCTCCTCTTCTCTTCTGTGAACACAATCCTTCTATCGGAAGAGTTCGGAGACCAAGTATCTTTTGCCAAGGCACTGGACACTCTGGCCTACACCCTGGGATCCATATTCTCATTCATTCTATCCGGATATCTATACGGACAGTTTGGGTTCATGTGGGTCGTCATCATTCTAGGTTGGTGCGAACGCATTCTCAAATCCAGAACCAAAAAATAAAGTATTTTTGAGATCAATAATACTTGACACTGCCTTTCTCTCTAAATATTTAGTCTTTAAGGTTTCCAGAGGATTGATCCAACTGTGTTATTCCTTATTTTCATAAATTGATAATTATTAAAGCAAACAGCCCCCTTTTAGGAGAAACGAGAAAGGAAGGCTGATCAACGGCCCAGGTCAAATAATAACAAGGGGATGCGAAAATCAAAGCAGCTGTTTTTATACAGAAAAGTTCCTTTCCTCAACCTTGGAGAGACAACATGCAATAGTTTTATTCACTTTTGTGCGGAGAAATTTTGCTAATCATCAGAAAACATACTAGAGATCTAAACCATTATAAAAAGAGGGCTCGCCTATTACTGCTCGTTGCGTCGAAAGTTCCATAGTTACACAGAAAGTTCCGATGGTGTGATAGCATGATCAACCGAGAAGCTGCCGAAATTAATAAAAAAGACTAGAATTATGAAGCTTTAAATTCCTAATTCATTGAAAGCAGGAAATTAGTTCAAGAAGAAACGTCGAATGGATTTTGTTTGAATTGCTTCTTTTTTTTCTTGGTTTCCAGACAAGAAAAGTTAATGTACCGATTCCAATTGAAAATCTGTAATTTTTTACATTCAAAGTTTTAATGATTTTATTTTCAGACAACTGGAATGAACGCTTGATGAGTTTCTGCCATTTTATTATAATTATAATTTGCCATATTAAGTCCGTTCATGTTTGATTGGTTTTTGCCAGCAATTCAGATTTAAATGTAATTTGAACAGGATGAGTGATGACTGTTCTGTAACCAGCCTACCAGCCTAGAAAAGTCAAAAAGATTCCAAGCAAATTGTCCACAAAGCAGGCAAAATTAGATAAAGTGAAACAACATTTTGTTTAACGAAACAAAAACTATATTAGGAAAAATCGTTAACTACAGCTAGAAGAACTCTACAATTGAAATTACTGACATCAGAACAGCAACTTCTCATAGCCAACAAACTACACTATAGTACCAAAAAGCTACGTACAGCGCAATTTGTGCTCTTCAAGCGTCAATTTTTCTCATAAAGTTTGATTGTCGCAAAGGCGTGAAGAAAAACGCGGAATTTTAAAGTTTTAAACGCGTTTTCATTCTCATTTTCTCCACTTACACAGAGAAGAAGGTTAAGCTGCTTTGTTAATTTACTGTTTGCCACGCTGTTGCGATTAGAAGTGTCCAATTTTGATAGTCACAAAACAAGAGTAACTCAGTTTATAATCATGTAGCAGTATCAAGATAGTACACAGTATGCATAAAAACTAAAGCAAAAGTGTAACAGGCTTAGGGCGTCTCTAGCGAAGGAATTATTCGAGTTGTTCGGAGAAATAAAACGAGATTTCCTGGCAATGTTTTAGTTTTGCACAAGTAATCACTCATCTCGTGGGTTACAAAACATCAGGCGAGCGGATCTTGTCTGTTAGATTATCAAACAGGCTAAAAAGCCTAGTTTGCTTGGAATTGTTTGAAAATTACGAAGAAGGATTGAGTTTTCAAAACCTTAAGTTTTCAACAAGATGATGTTTCTGTACATAAAGCAAAGATTGTCAACAAATTCTTCAAAAAGGGGAGCGGGAGGTATTGGAATGGTGGGCATGCGGTCAAGATCTGAATCCAATTGAAAGTTTATGGGCAATTGTGAAGCAAGAATTACGAAAACGGGGAGATTTTTAGGAAAAAATGGAAGAAAAATGGTCAAAATTTTGATCCAGATGTCACTAAAATTTGTCTGAAAACTTCTTAAACTGTCTACCACATAATATAAAAACTAAAACCGTAAATTCCCATTATAATAGAACTGATTTCAACTGAAAATGTTGATTTATTTGATGTTTTTGCAACTTTTTAAAAACTTTCTTGGTGTACGTAGCACGTAGCTTTTTGGTACTATAGTGTACCAAAGCACACATGGCACATATGAAAATAAAGAAAGTATAGAAAATGAAAAAAGCAGCAAAAAAACCAACTTTTTAAAAATAGTTTTCATAAGGAATAGGGTCGCCAAAGTTATACGGTCCAAAATCATTATCATTCAAATTCTTCAAATTATAGAACTATCGACAGCAAATCACAACTTAGCATGGAATCAATAAAACAAAATACAGGAGGACAGGAGACATTCGTTCAAATATTTATTTGTACTAATGGTTTGAAAATAAATGGTGTCAAAATCATTGAAGCAAGCAACTGGAAAGTGACATCATTGAAAAATTTATATTGTCCATTAATAGAAAGCATTCATTAGTTTTTATAAAACCAATTAGTGAACCACCTACAAAAATAAGAACAAGAGCAGGCAACAATAAAAGAAAAGAATTTTGAAATTGAATTTTGAAATCCAAGCTAATGAAACGATTAGCTGAAAACTGGAACTAATAAGGTAAATCAAATGAACCTTTCTAACTGGAGAGTAAATAAGATCTATCATAAATAAGAATAAGTGATAAAAAACACAATTATGGAAGTAGGGAAAAACTGACACCTGTTTTCTGAAAAAAACTTTACAGTCGATAAATCAGAAAAATGTGAAAAGAAACAATCACAAAATTTAAAATAAGAGGAATTAATGAGACCCTTGACAAAATTTAGTGATAAAACAACAAAAACCAAGTAAAAAATTGAAATCGAAAAAATTTTCTTAAAAAAATTAAATGTTGTCAAAGTAACTAAAACTCATTCGAAGTAAAGCAGACCCGAGATAAGCTCCTTTTACAGCCTGAAGGTACAAAGAGCTAGAGCTACTTATTTCTGCGAGCGAAATAGGCTTACCTATATCTCTCAGACTAACCGACTCAGTAAAACACTGAAGATAAACTTCTATTATTACGGTGGTAATAAAGTACAGTACCGGAGTCAAGAGCATTCAAATGGTGTATCTAACTAATAGACTGGTTATAGTTAGTGAAGTTCTCTCTATATAAAAGATAATAGTGTTTTCTCAGTCTCTGATTGGATGGAGATGTACATGCAGTATTTCTACTGCACATCCATCAGGGGTTGAGAGTTTCAAATCCGAATCTTTGAACTGTAGCAGAAACACGTTGAATGTGTATTCCTCTATGAAACATGGAGTGAAGAGTTGTGTCCTCTCTGAACTGAAGTTGTGACTTGTGTCGTCGTGTGAAGTCCTCATCAGTAAGTGATGACTAGTGTCGTCAGTCAGGGTTTCGTCTGGATTGTAGAACCAGTAAGGGTGCCAGTTACAGGGTGTGCTGGCCAGTGACGTCTGTTCTGTAAGAGTATGCCAAACTGCTCTCACTGTCAAGTAATGAGGATTTTTTCCCAGTTGAAGGATCGCTTGTAGTCCGTAGTCACTGTCTGGTTTGTACGAGGAGATTTTTGTTTATCTCCACCTGGTACAAGGTTTGAACCAGTCGGATTTACAAGGTTATCTTCTGGTGGAAACCCATCATTTAGCTACTGTGAGAGCCACTTTCTATAGTAAATTTATTAATTAAATTTATTGCTTTCTTTAATAAGTCCCGACCGGGAGGAAAAGTAAAAGGACTGATCCTAATCTTCAATTGTGAAAAAGAAGAAAGGAATATATATAAGAATGGGGTTATAAAGAAGCGATACAGGAAGACATATAAAAGGAAAAAAGACAAAATTAGGAGTTCAAAGGAGGTTTTCAAGAACTGTGAGTCTTGGATTGGAGGGTCTGTGAGGCCGAGGCTTAATTTAGGACTGTGACCTACGTCCGGTACTCGAACTCAAAGTCTGGAGCTCGGTTGTCTGGATCGCGGAAGAATGCTAAAGGTTCCGGATCACGCGCCAGACAAGCAATGAGGGAACGGGAGTATAAATCAACGTTGCAGTAGGGCTGCAACGCAAGAAGATGGTTGAAGGTCTGAGTCTCTTCTTGTGAGGGTTCGCGATTGTCATTTTTATCCGCCATTCAGTCCCTGTAGAGAAGGTTGAAGGTATGACAATGCATACACTTCGTGGCTCCTCCCTCCACACATTGCAAATACTCGATTGGGACAAGGATGGGGTGGTTAGTTTTCGCGTATAAAGGTGAAAATCTAAAATAGTTCATGATGGGGTCAAAGTAGCGCAGAGTGCCTTCACAATAGTTTGGTTGAATTATATAACTATAATTCATACAGTAAGGCGAAGTCAATTTAGTGTTTGCGTACTGTAGACGCGAATTCATGTGAATAAGTGTGTTGGTTCTGTGGAAATGGTGTTGCACGAAAAGATAATTGTGCACCGTGTGGAGCATTTTCACTTGATTCACTTTTTTGGTGGTGTTGTTGAAATCCATCTGTTTGGGATGTAAGAAGCCGAATTGTAGATAGAAGGGGTCATACTTCTGATAAATTCGATAGGGAGCAGTGTCTCGAGTAAAGAAGGTATTAAGGTAGTCAATTGGGCGATCTGCAAGGGCGAAGAAGTATTTCGACTGGTGCCAGAGTAGTTCTATGAAACGATGATTAATAAGGAAGTGGAGGCATTCTAGTTGAAGACCACTATCCCGCCCCTCTTGATTATACTCGTTCTCTGGTTGTCCGAGAGAGCAGGAACTTGCTGTGGATTTGAGTGTATTTTGAGGTGGAATGGAGATATAATTTATACGTTCCGGCACCTGAATTCTTTGGAGGGTATTAATACCGAGGGGATTGGTGAATTCATGAAACCGGAATTTGGGTCCTTGGGACCGGTGGGTAATCCCTTGTGTGGGTGGAAAAGGATTTCCTCTGCCACGAGAGGATGAGGGCTGTGGGCCTCGCGGAGGGCTCGCGGTGTGACGAGGAGACGATTGTGAAGCCTGTATCGGTGAGGAGCAAACTGAATATATCTCGTGAGCAGTCACTCATGGGCTTCTTCTAGGTGAGAGCTCCGTACAAAGGTAAATGTCCGTCGATGTTGGTCCATCGTAAGGAGGTGGTTGCGGAAAAGGATGCTGTGGTCGAAGAGGCGGTATAGTCGGGCCGTACCGCGGTGAGGGCACAGATGGACGCTGTGTATGGGGTGATGGCATCACTGGTGTTGGGTATACCAGTTGCTGCGATCGTGGTCGTGATCCACGAATCCTACCAGAGTATGCCCAGTTGGGGATGACGGTCTCTGGTGTGGAGCGGCCGGGCTGTTCCGTTGTGGCCACTTCATCAGCCGAAGAGGGAAAATTTGTAGGCTGAGGTGGTAGTTGTGATATAGGTGCTGCTGTATCTGCAGTAGGAAAGGGTGGAGGTGGCAGTGGCACCTGGATGTTGCCTTGTAGGAGCAGCTCATGTGACGAGTTTGTTGGTCCTACTGCAGTTGAAGGTGAGCTTGTGTCAGTATCTACATAGAGTTGGAGTTCACCGGAGCTCGAGCAAGAGCTGGCAGGTGAAGGCAGTGGGTTCACTCGCGCATAATTTGCTGTGTCCACAGACTGTGGCTGTGGAGAGGATTGTGCCACCGTGAAGAGGGCTGGTGTTTGCATCTCGCAAACTGGCTCGGGCATTGGAGGTGGTAGCACCAACGGGGTGAGGGGTGAGGGCAAAATGTCCTCAACCTCCAGCATGATGAGGTCGTATGCCGTTGTGTCAACATTTGAAGGTATCGGTGAGCTACCGTCCTGAATCACTAAAATAAGAAAGTGTTAGATACGATTGCTTGGCAGATTTAAGATGAGTTTTTCTGGGATTTCCTGATAATCAAGATCATCCTCAAAAGAGTCCCTTGGGTGTGAAAAACCACGTGAGCGTTTACGCTTGTTAAGTTGAAAAGTGTGTAGTTGTAGTGACTAAAAATCAGGTTTTTTGTGTGAACCCATCGGTATTTCATAGCAGAATGTGTGTTTGTTGGAGGATCACAAATGAAAAGAACTGAGCCCTTTTCGAGTTGAGCTCCATAAATTTTAACTATATATGAAAGAAAGGCGGTTCGTGAAATCTGTGATGCCTTTTGAGATAAAGAGAGGAGAGACTGTTGCTCTACTGCAAAATAGTGGTATTTGAGCTCTTTTGTTGTGTTTAGGAGTATGTTTAACTCGTCTTGGTGTCTATAGTTTTTAACTTCAAAAGGTAAAATTTAACGTATTAGACGTTTGTTGTGTTGTGTAAGAACAGCTAATTCGTCCAAGTGTGTCGGTACGTGAGAGGAGGGTTGATCATTGTGATGATCCATTTTCTTTATTTCTTTGTTTAAATATTAGTATTTTTTGATTTATTGGGGTTGTATTCCCCTTTTTCTTAAGTTTTAAGTAGGTAAAGAGTAAAAAGCCATGTAACCTAGTTCTAAGTTTCGTTCTCAAGAGAGAAAGGGGTGTTTTGTGTGAGTTCTTTTTACGGCTATAGTTTGTTAACTCACTGGTCGCACCAGTTAAGGCAGACCCGAGATGGGCTCCTTTTACAGCCTTAAGGTATAAAGAGCTAGAGCTAGTAGGCTTTCTGCGCGCGAAATAGGCTTACCTATATCCCTCAGACTAACCGACTCAGTAAAACACTGAAGATAAACTTCTATTATCACGGTGGTAATAAAGTACAGCACCGAGTCAAGAGTATACGCATGGTGTATCTAACTAATAGACTGGTTATAGTTAGTGAAGTTCTCTCTATATAAAAGAGAATAGTGTCTTCTCAGTCCCTGATTGGATGGAGGTGTACATCCAGTATTTCTACTGCTACAGAAGACTCAAAAGACTCTCAATTAACAGGATTATCAGAACGCAGCAACAAAAACAATAAAGTGACAGAACCCAAGATCCTTTGAAAAGTAGGGGCGCTGAGGTCGTTATCACCGTTTAAATCATTAAGTAAACTACATTTTGCCTCGTTAGACAGCCAAAGAGGACTGTGTTCAATAAAATTGAGTAAAAGACCTATAAAACACAATGAAAGTTGACGTGATCAAATAAAACTCTCAATAAAAGGTCACGTAAACGTCATTAAAATGGTTATTTATGAAAGGACGCGATCGGATAATTTAAAAGATAAGTGAAAACATGTCAATAGACAACCAGTGAGACTTTTAACGCGAAAACTTTCCAACGATGTTTTCTAATTTGACAATGTGACAGATCAACAAAAACAACTGCGAAACAGGGGAAGTCCAAAAAAATTCTAATAGTTTTGAAAAACGATGCCGACTGGATTGAAACCGTTAGAATTGATTTACAGAGTTAATGAGACAAAATTTATGAAAGTGCTTCCTGAAAATACCCTCCCCCACAACAACCGCACCACCTCCACCGATGCATTATCATCAGTAACCTAAACTGCTTATGAAAATAATTGAATGCTAGGTGGTTGAAATCTGCATTTCAAGAGCTTTCAGATTGTAATTGTTTTTTAGGATGCGTATACATGCAATTTTGCAATTTTACAATTTTATCTGGAGAAAAAACCAGGCTCGCTTAATAATTATTCCCATATTTCTAAACAAATGTTGGAACAATAACCGGTTTTGTTTTTGAGTGAATAGATTGGGTTGTTTACTAGACGTCCAAAAATTATAGGAAGATTTGTTGGGAATGTTGGACACTTTAGGTTCTCTGCAATCATGCGTTTCTCTCTCCTACATCTACTTGCTGCCAAAAAAGACCCAAAACACAGATGGGGCAGTCAACAAAATAGCAGCCACAACCAACTTCCGAATCATCCTCCAAGTCATCCAAAACCCAGAGATACTCTGCACGTTGATGAGTCACTGCTTAGTTTATTTCACTCTGTTTTATCTTTCGCCTATTTTCACGCCTTATGTGACGTCACAATTCGGTTTATCTGCCATTCTGACAGGAATGACTGCTTGTTTGCCTTATTTGGCAATGTCGCTGTTTGGAACCAGTTGGAGTTTTGTGGCAACCACTCGATTTAGACGAAAGATTTGTGTGACTTTGCCACTGATAAGTAAGTATGAAGCCTCAACCTAAGAAAAAAACTCTGAAATCTTTTGATTATTCAGAGTATTAAAAATGTTCAGAAAAACCTCAAATTTAAAAAAATATTCAGCAATGAATATAATGAACCTTTTAAAGCATCCGACCTTTGCAGCTGAATGGAGTTGTCGATTCAAAACTTCCCCGAAATTTCTGTCATCTTATTTTGTTCAGATAATCATGGTAGGAGATATTTCTTTTTTTAGTGACGACAAATTTAAGGCAATGGATAGTTGACTTTTCGATCCTAAGTGAGGGATTATCTGGAACTCCCAAGGAAATTTTTGGCACTCCTACAGTTCAGATCATAGAGCCAATTAACCTAATCAAAACAGTAAAATTAGTTGCAATCCTTCATCCCAGTGCATTATGGGGGGGAGGTATTATTGCAATCTGAAATAATTAAATTTTAGGATAAATGATTGCGCCAAAAAGTTACAATTTTAAATCCCAATATTTCCTTCATGCAACTATGCCCACAGTTTAACGTATGTTTGTTCACAATTAACGTTACCCGGGTCGAGGTTTGGTGGTGAATTTTAGTAAGAAATGCGGTGAAATGCGGTGAAATATTTATTTTCAACGCATTCACCGCAATCACCGCATTTCTTACAAAAATTCACCGCATTCACCGCATTTCTTACAAAAATTTACCCAAAAACCTCGACCCGGGTAGTAGTTTAATATGGAAAGCGCGACATTACTGAGCTCTGTTCCAGTGTTCGGCATCACTTCTTGGTTCTCTGGTCCAGATCCCCTAATAACAGACGAAGCCAGCCTCTTAACCCTATGCCTAACACTCTTCATAGGAGGCGGCTTCCTAGTTTCAAATTTGGTCCTCAACACTCCCGAGCTCAGAGACCAGGCCGAAGATTATGGCTATGATACGGAAGACATAGGAGTTTCCGCCACTTTGGCATCTTTGCTGACGTCATTTGAATTCCTCGGGGAGATCGTGGGACCTCCATGTGGCGGATTCTTTGGAGATACTTTTACAGTTCGACGTGCTTTTTCTATTGGTGGAAGTTTTGTAGGTGTCATTGGTGTAATGAGAGTTATAATTTATATAGTTAGATATTTTACTGTTAAAGAGCGTGTAGCCAATTTAGTCCGGACAAAATCCAGTTATGTATAAAATTTGATGGAATTGTAATGTGGGAAGATTTCTCGTTTTGTACGACATAGATAGACTGCTTAAGGTAATCTTTCATCATGACTATACCCGTCGACTGCTCGGTGCTGCAGTCTAATGCAAAATTCAACAAAGAGGTTGAGAATTTGAGTAGTGGATAAAACAAGGGATTCAACCACCAGTAAAATTTTTCCCTTTCTCCTAACGCTAATCGCGCATGTCGAATCGGGCCAAATTTTACTGTTTGTTGAATCCCTTGTTTTATCCACTACTATATATTAGCTCTAAATTCAATAAAAAATTAAAATAAAATCAAAATAAAACAAAAAATCGAAAAATCAAATCAAAAGTTACATTTCACTCTTTAAGAGCGATTCACTCTTAATCGGAGTGATCCCCCAGTAGAAAGATCGCTCTTTTTCGCTCTTAAAGAGTGATTCCCTCTTTTTTGATATTTTTTTTATTTTTTTATCTGTTTTATTTCAAATTATCTATACTCTTCAATAAATTTATATTTTCTTTTACTTTTTCTATATTTATTCCATTATTAATAAGAAATGATACAAAATTATAGTATTTACATGATCATCTTTCCCCAGTTTGGGTAATATCAGATCTGGAAACCAGCTCCGCTGATCTCTCAATTAATGTTCTACTAAATCCTCTAGTTAATTCTACATCTGGATGTTGTTTCTTTACATGAGCCCGTATCCCATCATATCTCACAACAGAAGTACAATATGGACAATTAACTTTAGCTGAAGTACAACTTCTACATGTATGCTTACTCTCATCAAAATCAGTTATTGGTTTTACATAATTACATTTATTATAACTTCTAGTTAAGACTTCTGGGCTATGGTTAGGGTTAGGGTTGGGGTTAAGGTTAAGGTTAAGGTTAGGGTTAGGATCTGAGTTAGAGTTAGAGTCATAGATAGAACCAGAACCAGAACCAGAACCAAAACTAGAGCTAGAGCTAGAACCAGAACTAGAGCTAGAGCTAGAACTAGAGCTAGAACTAGAACTAGAGCTAGAACTAGATTCATTTTTTAAAAAACAACCCCATGGAGAAAAATCATTAGCACAAATACCACTTAATATTATATTACCACACATACATTTATCAGTTTTATCTTTATGACATGATTCATAATGATATTTTAAAACAGCAATGTTTCCATATTTATAGTTACACTCTAAACATTGTAAAAGCATTTCTAATAGGGTAAACTTTAATGTTTACCTTATCATAGGACTTTGTCCATCAGTGGAACTGCTTCACAGGGTGATATTTAGCCATAATATCAATTAAATCCTTAGTATTATCTTTAGCTGTGATACACTCTGCTAAATATTTATTTCCTAAAGTATTGAGTTTATTAGTTATACATCTCTTATCTAAAATCAAATCAAGGTCTAATTCTTTTTTATCTTTAACAAAATTTATAATCTCTTCTCTAAACTCTTCATTATTTATATATAGTTTGTTTAAAAACTTTCCTCCTTTTCTATTCAAAATTCCCATCTCTTCATTGACGAAGTCACAGTTACACTGATCAGTGAACGAACTTTGTTCGTGGTTTACCAAATTGCTTCGCAGATCTATATATTCCTGTTGCATTGGTGTAACCACTTCGTGGATCAGGGAACCTGCTTAGCAGATTGTATTTCGTGGATCAGTATAACCACTTCGTGTTTCTCCATCCAACTCCTCACCATATCCAACATTAACTATGGTATTTACTCTACTCAACATTGTTTTTGCTCCCATTGCTACACTCCCAGCATTTCTTGATATTATATCAAGATAAATATAACTAAATATAATTAAACCTGAGCTTATAATTCCACCAATAGTTGATAAACTTTTTATACCCTTTCCCATAATCATTTCTTTAGTTAGAACATCATTCTGAAATTTAATATTATTTAATTTAAGAAAATTAATCAAATAGAATATATAGTTATCGTGATTAATTACATTTCTATCTGTTGCATTAATCACTAGTGGTTTCATATATGCTATAAGTTTATTTATATCTTCTCTTTCTAAATCATCTTTTAAACTAAGAGCTTTTAAATTAAGGAAAGCAACTCTTGAATCATAAATCATTGTTCTATTACTATTAATAATAATAAAAGTATTTTCCTTTTTATTATAGTTAATTATACCATAACGAAGTTCATCTGACATTCCATCTGTACAATTATAATGGTTACTGTTTAATTCATTAATTATTTTATTGAAGTCATGTTCACTTTTATATATCTCCATAAAGTTTTTAAATAGATCAGGTCCATTATAAGTTGTTAAATAAATAGTATCACAACTCCTTCTTGCTGTATTATTTATTTGAGCTGGTTTATGACACATTACAATCATTTGAATATTATAATTTCTACCTTCAGTAAAATAATAACCTATATTCTTATTTAACCTATCACCCACATTATCATGTACTATTACACAATTTTGAAATTTATGCATATTATTTTT
This sequence comes from Convolutriloba macropyga, assembly GCF_964194025.1. NCBI lineage: Eukaryota > Metazoa > Xenacoelomorpha > Acoela > Convolutidae > Convolutriloba > Convolutriloba macropyga. Next base: position 29,573,718 of record NC_134478.1, on the reverse strand, counting down.
TGTGATCATATTTATATCACATTTATTAAACCCAGTATAAAACTTATTAGACTCAGGATCTATCCAGTCTCTGTCATCTTTACACACTATAACTATATTTTTAGCTTGATCTTGATCTTGATATTGATCTTGATCTTGATATTGATCTTGATCTTGATATTGATCTTGATATTGAGCTTGATATTCATCTTGATCTCTATCTTGATCTTGATCTTGATCTTGATATTGATCTTGGTTTTGGACTGAGTATAATTTTAAGTATTGTCTAATAAAATATGTTTTACCTGTTCCAGTTCCACCATAAACAATAGTAAGTAATGGTGACTTTTCATCTTCAAATCTAACTAGACTCCTATTCATAAATCCACCAAAGCTTTCTTCTAGTTTTGTGTATTTACTCGGTATTGAATCAAATATTATATAACTAATTCCAATTCTAATAATAAGAAAAAAAGGTATACCGCCTTTATCCATTTTTATATATTAAATTTATTATATAAAAATGCTCATCCTAAATTTTGAGGAATTCAATAATAAATTTAATATTGATAATAGTGCTATGAGTGATATCAGAATAAACGATATAGGTAAACATATCAGTCTAACACCAATTGAAATTGTAATGAGAGATGATAAAGCAGAAATGGTAAGTGAACCTAACTCTAACATTATTGTAAATCTTAATCCAACTGAAGATACACATTGGGTTTTAGTTATAAGAAGAGAAGATGGTCCAACATATTATCGTGATAGTTTTGGCGTTGAGACCCCACCTTTATTTTTAGAAGAATATGTTGATCTAGGCTCTAATGAGAGAATACAACAATATGATGAATCTTATTGTGGGGCTTATTTTTTATACATGATCTATCTTTTTGATAGAGGATTTAGAATTAAAACTGCTTTGAATATTCTAGTTAATCAATGCAAATATCCAGGAATATATAATGAGTGTTTTTGTTTGAATTGTAGTAGAGGTGATGTTAATGATAATGTTAATGTTAATGTTAATGATAATGATAATGATTATGTTAATGTTAATGATAATGATAATGTTAATGTTAGTGATAATGATAATGATAGTGATAATGTCATTGATAAAGATCTACGAAGTAGCTTTGCTAATAATGTCATTGATAAAACCATTGATAATGTCATTGAAAATGTCTATGTTAGTGATAATGATAACGATCAGGGAACCTGCTTCGCAGATGATAATTTTATTTATCTATTTGGTGAAAAACCTCAAAGGAGTAAATCTAATAGCAATAGTAATAGCAATATCATTAGCAATGGTGAAATATGGACGAAGTCCCATAGTCCAACTAATAATATCCGTGAAGAAATTTCACCGATTTCTGTTAATATAAATGATGATTTATATTCTTGGCTAAATGATGATGATATAATTACTGAAGCCACATTCCCAAATAACTTTAGATGTATAATATCTGGTCCTAGTGAATGTGGTAAGACATTCTTATTGAAAAAAAATAATTCTAGCTAGTATATATTTTGATAAGCTATACATCATTGGACCTACTGGTGATCAATTTGAAGGTTTAGAGAGAATAAACCCAAAAGCAATTATAGATTTTATTAAAGATATAAAAGATTTACCATCTCCCGATAAACTACCCAAAGACTTAAAGAAACTAATGATATAAGAACCAATTATTAATGAAAACTTTTGTAGGGGTGAACATAATAATTGTAATATGATATAACTTAATCAAAACCTGTTCTCTCTGGATAGGCAGAGTGTTAGAGAGAACTGTAATCTATTTATTTTATTTGAACAGAGAGGTAAAGTCCTAGCATCGACATATCAAGATTTCTTTAATAATGTTGAACTTATTTATAATGATTTTGCTAATATATGTAATAAGGTATGGAAAGAGCCTTATAATTATATTGTCATTGATATAACTAAAAATAAAAACATTATTGGTAAACTAAGAATTAATTGGGATCGGAGAGTTTTGTAATTAAGTTTATGTTTATGTTTATGTTTATCTTTATATCTATCTGTGAATTTGCAAAACAACTCCGTTGAACAGCTTCGCTGTGTGAAACAGCTTCGTTTATATCTATATCTACACCAAATGGGACTTCGACCAGCTGTTTTAACACAGGTCAACGAAGTTGTTAACACAAATGTAAAGTAAAACTCAATACATCACCATTAAAGTCTATAGGTCTTCCATGCTCATCTTTAATATGAAATTCTGTATATTCTATTCTATCTTTAGTTACATTTTGATACAAGATATTAGTTGGTATAATACTTATCAAGTAACCTGGTGGTTCAGTTAGATTAAAAGTATATAGTATGTCTGTATCTTTACCATAATATTTAGCTCCAGATATAATATTGCAATGAATGTTAATATTATTGAAAACCATAATATCAACAATTTTCTGAGATGTATACGTACCTGCTCTATATAATACTTTCCTAAATCCTAGTAATGATCCTATTGAGTTTTCTACATCAAAGCTACGTACTCCTTGTTTTATTTCCATTTTACATTTCATTGTATTTTTATCTACTTCTATTATAACATTACCTTCAGTTTCTTCTTTTATTATTTCTGCTATTTCAGATAATTCATACGCATCGGATGTTATAATATAAAATTTTGTATCAGAGAAAATTTGTCGATCTAAAGAATTGAACCTAAATTTATTTTTATTCCCATTTACATTAAACAACGAGTTATGAACAGATAATCTAATTAAACCTAATTTTGTTGTATCAAATATAGGTTCACTAAAGTTAAACTTCTCTGTTGGCTTTATCATTCTAAAGTTAAGTGTATGCTCTTCTTTAGTTTTAGTTAAAGCTTCATGTATATTTTGCATTTCTCTTAAGATTAAACTATCGGAGAAGCCGCTTCGTGGATCAGTCATTTTTTATCTAATAAAAATGGATTTTAATTTGGATACAACTTATGGTTATTATAATGATATACATAAAAGTAAGATTATAAAATATAAACCAAATAATCTGGCAAAAATTAGTACGGTTAATACCAATATTAATATCATACTCAATAGAGAAGAGAATCACTTTAATTTGCGTGATTCATATCTAGAGATAGAGTTTGTTGTATCAGATGATACTGGTGGTGTATTTGGTAATGATGCTAATATAAGATTAGTTAATTATGGTATGATGGCATTGTTTAGTTCAATTAAGCTTGAAACTAGTGATGGTAGGACTATTGAATATATAGACCATTGTCATCCTAATCAATTGATGTATAAGTTATTAACTAGTACTGGTGATGAATATGAGAGTGGTTTTGTTAGAAATCAGGGCAATAGAGATAGTCAACTTAAGGGTGACCATATTGTTGCACAACGAGGTCATGTGTATATGATGATTAAGATGAGTGATCTATTTGGGTTCATAAAAGATTTAGAAAAGATTATATATGGTTTAGGATTTAAACTTTTATTAAAAAGAAATAATAATGATAGAGCTCTATTTAGAGTTAATGCTAATCCTGGTGCCGTTGCTAATGATGGTAATATAGAAATTAGAGATATATCATGGTGTGTACCTAGTATTGATCCTAGTAATGATAATAGAATTATTGTGCAAAGGGGTTTAAATAAAAAAGAATATTGTAGACTATAGTTATTATGAAAGAAAGACATTTTATAAGAATGTGCCCAATGCTACTAACTTCTTGTTTGATCTAGGTATGGAAAGTGGTATGGAAAGACCACAATATATAATAGTTGGTTTTGAAAATAATAATGTTAATGAACAAACTCATGATGCAAGTACATTTGATGTAATGAATGTTACTGAATGTTATTTTAAGATTGGTAGTGAGTTTTATCCCGAGGATAGAATGAATATTAATTATGGTACCAATAATTATAATGAGGCGTTTAGAGAGATTGTTCATTTTAATAAAGATTATAATGGGCTACCACATAATATAAAACCATATATAAATCACAGAACATTCAAGAGTAGTTATAGAATATATGTATTTGATACTAGATATCAAAGTGATCATATAGGTCCACAACCAATACAACTTAATTCTAAATTTAGTGCTGCAGTTGCAGATGTTATATGTCATGCATTAGTATTAACTAGAAAGGTTATTAGTGTGAATAGTGATGGTAATAAGATGGTTGATATAGTTTCTTGAGGAAACTAATCAGTGAAACTGCTTCGCAGATGACCGAAGGTCTATAGTCTCGTAGACATAGTCTTAGTTATAATTAAGTCATAGTTATATTTATAACTATCTGCGAAGCAGTTCCTGATATTCCTTGTCATTATTTCCTACTAGCCTTAACAAAACACTTAGCATAAATAATATCTAATTTCTTTTTATTCTCTAGAAATAGGACTCCGTCCATGCTACGCCATAGACCCTTAGCTTCAAGTTTAATCTTAACTTTGGGCTTGGGCATGGGCTTAGGCTTAGGCTTAGGCTTAATAACAATAAAAGGATTATACTTTTTAACTTCCATTATTTTTTATATATAGAAATGAGTCTTTTAAATAAGTTCAGAACTAATTCATATTGTGTTGGAGGTAGACATTATAGTGGTACTGTTAATATTGCATGGGTTTATCTCAGCTAAAGGAACTAAGATGTTAAAAGGTAATTGTGTTATATGTAGAAGGAATAAGTCAATGACAGTATCTGACGCAGCAAAAGTGTTGGTAGGGCTACAGTTAACTTTGGAAAGAAAGTAGCTAATAATCCAGTAAGAGCATTAGAAATAACAAGTAAAATAGGAAGTGCAGCTGCATCTAGAAGCCCTAGAGCTGCTTTATCAGCCACACCCGATTTAATTAAATTTGCAACTACTGGTGAAGGTATAAAGGTAGTACAAAAAGGAAGAGGGTTATATTTAGGCACAAAGAAGAGATAATTATTTGATTATGATTATGATTATGATTATATTTATGATTATGATTATGTTTATGATTACATTATATTTATGATTATGATTATGATTATGACTATGATTATGATTATGATTATATTATATTTATGATTATGATTATAATTATCTTTATATATTGATACTAATATTTTTTTTACTAAATACATTATTATAACTAAACACTAACAATTTTAGTTTAAAAAAACACTCAGCTGTTTTTCTTATTCTTCTTATAATCCTCATATACCTTAACTAATTCATTATACTCATCATTATCTATTTTATTATCATTCATTGATTTAGTATATAGTCTATTAAACTTATCACTAAACTGTTTACTTAAAATATACATTTGTGAATACTTTATAATTTTATTTCTAATTTTAGTATTAATTGTTTTTGATAATGAAACACAAACAGTTGCTGTAGCAAAAGCTGTTGGTATAGAATAAACTCACCATATACCTGTTAATGCAACTGATGTTGTTGTTGCCATTGTTGCTATTGATGATAATACTATTTCTGATATCTCAGCTAAGTTAATAAAATTTTTATATCTGCTTAGCTTCTTATTATAGTTATTAGTTTCAGTTTCATAATAATTTCCAATATCTTTTATAATGTTAATATTGTTGTTAAATTTATTATTAGCTTGAATCTTTTCATTTATCAATCTTTCTGATACTGATGACAAATCTGGATATAGTAATCTCTCACTCGGTGCTGTTGGGTTAGTCATAGTTTCGGTTATTTTAATTAGTAAAATTTCTTTCTATTTCTTTCGTTATATCTTCTTGTTTACAACCATAGTGCTTCTCCAGATTTTCTTGTTCTTCATTATCAAGTAACGTACTTCGTAAAAGTATAGCAATTATATATTGTACTATTGTCCTTTTATTCTTTAAAAAGGCTTCATCTATAAAAGAATTAGTGTTTTTATTAACTTCTTTAAATTTTTTTAGCCCAGTAGTAAACATTTCATCTAGTTGTATGTTAGTGATATTCTGATTAAACTTATTATTATCAAATTCTAGTGTTAATTGATTGTATTTAGAGATAGTATCTGCAGCAACTTTATTACAAAACTTAACAGTATTTCTGACTTCATTTGTTGATTCAATAAACTCATTAATTTGTTCTTCATTAACTTGTGTTTCATTTAGTTGTAATGTTTTATTTGGCACTTTATCAAAATCACCCTTTCTTAGTTCATTTATGTTTCTACGTAAAATATCTATTTTATTAGAAGAGGATAATAAGTTTTTGTCACAATACTCTTTATTAACAACATCTTTTTGATCTATCGGAGGATGTACATTTGTAATTTTATAGGTATCCTTCATATCAATATTATCATTATCTTCTAGGAATAACTCACGAGCCTTACTTAGTGTTAAGTTGTTTGTTGATGTTGATGTTGATTTATGTTTAGCTTGATTGAATCTATTTCTTGTCATCTTTGTATTTGTTTACATATAATTAGAATAATAATTAGCCTTGTAATTAGACTTATAATTAGTCTTACAATTAGACTTAGACTTAGAATTATAATTAGACTGAGGAACGCAGTTCAATCTGCGAAGCAGGTTCCCTGATCTACTTCGTAGCTGACCTATATTTAATGAGGTCTATATTTAATGATTTCAAAACCTTATTATTAGGTTCAAAGTCAAACTCGGATTTTAATAATTCCTGTATATTACCGTAATATTTACCTTCTATTATCTCACCATTAATATCTTCTATTTTATATGATGGTGGTTGTGTTTTTAGAACTTAATTAACTTTAAACAATTCTCTATTCCAATTAGAAGTGTAACCTTTAGAGAAGATATTACGTTTATCTGCATTTCTAACATAATCACCAACTTTAAGTTGGGCGTAGCCAGATTTAACCTTGGGTGTTGCTTTGGTAGAATTTATCTGCGAACGAGCTCTGCTCGTGGCTAGCCAAGCAGTTTCACTGATATAGTATTTAACTTTATCAGGATTATTAGAAGCATCAACTGGTGTCATATTAATTGTTGAGTGAATGTTATTGTTATATGTTACAATAGCATCATTTAATATATTTACCCAATTACAATCACCATTGATGAACATTGGTTTATTTATTATATGTAATAATGTTCTATTGAATCTCTCTATAAGCACAGCCTTTAAATCACTATAAGTAGAAAATAGTTTTGTTTTATATTCTTTAAGTTAAGATTTAAATGTTTTATTGTAAAACTCACTACCTCTATCTACCCATAACTTTTCTGGTTTTCTAGGTTCAGAGCCACCCTGTGGATGTTCACATAATACTATTTTAAAACCATTAGTTATAGAAAAACCAGATTTATTCTTCAATGGAATAGCCCATGCATATTTTGTGAATATATCTATAACAGTTAATATAAACTTATAATAATTATTGTATTTACTTAGAGATGACTTATCAATTAAATCAGCAGACCATGTTTCATCTTTATAAAATGGTATTATTCTTTGTCTTCTAAACTTTGTTATTCGAGGACTGAATACTTCTTTAGCTAATAAGTGATGTTGTTGTTGTTTTTCCATCATTATGGGCGTAGCCAGGTTTACGCTTTATTTACCATAGTTAAAAACAAAAATATCTAATTGTTCTTGATTAATAATATTCATAGTTAATAGTTGCTTAGATATATCTAGCATTTCATCATATAATCCATCATGACCAGCTTTTGTTTCTAGTATTAATAGTTCTAGTCTTTCTACTAAATTATTTGGATCTGCGAAGCAGTTTCCCTGATCTGGGTTGCTATTTAATCCCCTACCATATACATCATCTTTTGTCCCTATTATACGTTTTTTTGCTCTATGTCTAGCACTTTTCTTATCCCCTTTTCCTAAATCATATCTAATATCCTTTAAAAACCTTTTAATTTTGTTTTCATCTTCCTCAATATTATCATATGTTATATTTGATTTAGTAAGAAAATCAGTTAATCTTCTGAAAACTCATATACATTATCCCTAACTAAAAATTCACCCTGCTCTAGAATTATATCAACACCATTCAATTTATATCTCCTAGTAGGTAAATCTACGAGTTCTAATTTTAATTGAGGATTAGTTTGAGCCCCCATGTCATGAAGAAGTTGGACTGTTTTTGTATCAACATAAACTGGTGCTATATTTTGAGTTTGCTTTATGGTCCCCTTTAACGTTTCACCAATCTGCGAAGCAGTTTCATTAAACTGGGACCCAGCTTGCTCGATCATCTTAGTTTGTTTATCTAACTCTTGATTTTGCCAATCTATTGCTCTTAATGTTTGTTCACTTAATGCTAGATTGTGTTCACTGTTCGCATTTAAAGTTTTTGTTAAAGGATCAAATAACTCTTCTATTTCACCATAATATTCTTGTTGTTTTAATTTATCTTCTAATCTATTCTTTTTGTTTTGTTTTTCTAGATTGTTTAATTCTATGAGTGTTTCTAGTTTAGTCATTTTTTTATATAAAAATATTATACTAAGTATGAATTAGATCTATAATTATAATTAAAATAACTAATTATAATCAGAGAAACTGCTTCGCAGATAACTCATTATATAATATAATAGCTGCTTCTATTAATTTTCTATTGCTATCTATAGTTAATTCTTTAATATCATTAATCAGTTTATCTACATCCTTATCCTTATCCTTATTCTTATCCTTATCCTTATCCTTATCCTTATCCTTATCCTTATCCTTATCCTTATCCTTATCCTTATCCTTATCTTTATCCTTATCCTTATCCTTATCCTTATCCTTATCCTTATCCTTATCCCTATCCTTATCCTTATCCTTATCCTTATCCTTATCCTTATCCTTATCCTTATCCTTATCCTTATCCTTATCCTTATCCTTATCCTTATCCTTATCCTTATCCTTATCCTTATCCTTATCCTTATCCTTATCCTTGTCCTTATCCTTATCCTTATCCTTATCCTTTTCCTTATCCTTATCCTTATCCTTATCCTTATCCTTATCCTTATCCTTATCCTTATCCTTATCCTTGTCCTTATCCTTATCCTTATCCTTATCCTTTTCCTTATCCTTATCCTTATCCTTATCCTTATCCTTATCCTTATCCTTATCCTTATCCTTATCCTTATCCTTATCCTTATCCTTATCCTTATCCTTATCCTTATACTTATCCTTATCCTTATCCTTATCCTTATCCTTATCCTTATCCTTATCCTTATCCTTATCCTTATCCTTATCCTTATCCTTATCCTTATCCTTATCCTTATCCTTATCCTTATCCTTATATAGTTTCTTAATCGCTGAAGCCTCTTGGCTTGCCACGGATGAAGTCCGTTCTCGGATCCTATTTATCAAATCTCTTTTGAATAGATATAGATTCTCATCATGAGGATAACTTTTTATATTGTTTACATAAAACCTTTTATCATCAAATATATTTAAAGTAATCTTACTTGTTTTTGTTGTTGTCATGTTATCGCCAATTTTTTGTATTCTACATTCATCTACTTTTCTCTGTGTATTATTCATTTATGCATCATAATAATCTATGTGCCCAGCATTATTAGGCTTCTTTATTCTTTTTTCTTTAGTGTTTTTAGGATAATTTTTGAAGCTATGTGTTTTGGGGGACAATGCTACAAATTCCTCAATAATCCTACTCCCCAGCTCGTGCTTAAACTTGCCGGGGACTTTATTATTAGTTTTGATTGGTACTTCCAGATTAGACAAGTCCATATGCTCATCACTAACTTTACCTTCACTATAACTTAATACGAAACTGTCCGTATCCATATAATGAAGTGTTAGATCTTTGAGGGATGGTTGTAGAATATTATAGAATACATCATACATATGTAATTTACTTAATTCTAAGATAGTAACACCTACAAATACAGGTGAGCTATATTCTATTTTTTTCTTTATATATTCTATTTGGCTATAATCTCTATATCTAGTTATATTTTTAAATAATGCTTTATTTAAACTTTTCATTATCTTTTCTTCATCAAGAAAATGATTTTGAAAGAACTTGCTTAGAAAGAAGTGTAGAGGATTCATGCACATTCTTCCATATAATGAGTTATTCATTAAATTCCTCACATCCTTTTCTGCTTCAGTTGTAGCTGTTGATCTTTTATTTGTATTGTTTTGTATATAATCTCTACATATATAATCTTGTTTAAATTTAATTACTCTATGTATTTTTGCTACTTTTACTCCCATCTTAAGATAGAACTTTAACATCCTTTAATGAACCATATATTCTGTTTTGTTGTTTTGGTCTAAGATTAATTTCCCTGATCTTGCCTTGCCCCTCTCTCTTTCTTGGTATCCCAATTCATTATCATTTATCTTTCTCTTATTAGGCATTATTGCTAACTGTTCTGTTCTCTCTTTACATTCATTAGTATAATCAATATCACTATATAGTAACCATAATCATTATCATCTGGAGTATTCAAAATTACATCTAGAGTAGTAGTAGTAGTAAATTGGAAGTCCTTATAAGGTAACTTTTGCATCATTGCAAAACCGTATAGGTTGTTTGCGTCTAAGTACCATATATTCCTTTTAATAACTTCATCATTAGTATTAGTATTAGTATTAGTATTAGTATTAGTATTAGTATTAGTATTAGTATTAGTATTAGTATTAGTATTAGTATTAGTATTAGTATTAGTATTAGTATTAGTATTAGTATTAGTATTAGTATTAGTATTAGTATTAGTATTAGTATTAGTATTAGTATTAGTATTAGTATTAGTATTAGTATTAGTATTAGTATTAGTATTAGTATTAGTATTAGTATTAGTATTAGTATTAGTATTATTATTAGTATTAGTATTAGTATTAGTATTTTGTATTAGTATTAAATTAGTATTAGCATTAGTATTAGTATTAGTATTAGTATTAGTATTAGTATTAGTATTAGTATTAGTATTAGTATTAGTATTAGTATTAGTATTAGTATTAGCATTAGTATTAGTATTAGTATTTGTATTAGTATTGGTATTAGTATTAGTATTAGTATTAGTATTAGTATTAGTATTAGTATTAGTATTAGTATTAGTATTAGTATTAGTATTAGTATTAGTATTAGTATTAGTATTAGTATTAGTATTAGTATTAGTATTAGTATTAGTATTAGTATTAGTATTAGTATTAGTATTAGTATTAGTATTAGTATTAGTATTAGTATTAGTATTAGTATTAGTATTAGTATTAGTATTAGTATTAGTATTAGTATTAGTATTAGTATTAGTATTAGTATTAGTATTAGTATTAGTATTAGTATTAGTATTAGTATTAGTATTAGTATTAGTATTAGTATTAGTATTAGTATTAGTATTAGTATTAGTATTAGTATTAGTATTAGTATTTAGTATTAGTATTAGTATTAGTATTAGTATTAGTATTAGTATTAGTATTAGTATTAGTATTAGTATTAGTATTAGTATTAGTATTAGTATTAGTATTAGTATTAGTATTAGTATTAGTATTAGTATTAGTATTAGTATTAGTATTAGTATTAGTATTAGTATTAGTATTAGTATTAGTATTAGTATTAGTATTAGTATTAGTATTAGTATTAGTATTAGTATTAGTATTAGTATTAGTATTAGTAGTAGTATTAGTATTAGTATTAGTATTAGTATTAGTATTAGAATTAGTATTAGTATTAGTATTAGTATTAGTATTAGTATTAGTATTAGTATTAGTATTAGTATTAGTATTAGTATTAGTATTAGTATTAGTATTAGTATTAGTATTAGTATTAGTATTAGTATTAGTATTAGTGTTAGTATTAGTATTAGTATTAGTATTAGTATTAGTATTAGTATTAGTATTAGTATTAGTATTAGTATTAGTATTAGTATTAGTATTAGTATTAGTATTAGTATTAGTATTAGTATTAGTATTAGTATTAGTATTAGTATTAGTATTAGTATTAGTATTAGTATTAGTATTAGTATTAGTATTAGTATTAGTATTAGTATTAGTATTAGTAT
>NC_134478.1:29493054-29553054 GCF_964194025.1 Convolutriloba macropyga | reverse complement strand
TTGGTCCCGGGTCGAGAACAAAATGCAAAAATATGTAAGATAAGCGGTGAAAAGTTAGTTTTTTCACCGCAAATTTCGTACATAATTTTGCGGTGAAATGCGGTGAATGCGGTGAAATTATGCAAGTTCACCGCTAGACTAAGCGGTGATCTTACAAAATTTCACCACAATTCACCACTAAAATATGTAATTTCCCCGCCCTTACAAGGGTCCGAACCTCTCACCTCCTGCATGTCATCCACTTCTTCTTCCACTGCGCCATCTCTCACTAAATTCTATTATTTTTTGTTTGAATATAAATCGAATTCACTCTACTTTCTGCAAAACATGCGCGGTGAATTTTTGTAAGATTTGCAATTTTTAGCGGTGAAATTACATATTTTAGCGGTGAAATATGGTGAGTTTTTGTAAGTTCACCGCTTACTCTATTGGTGAAATTACATAAATTCACCGCTTAGAAAAAGTGTCAAAAAGATGTAAGATTGAGGGGTAGTTTTAGTGGGAAGGCAAATCGACAATTCCTCTCACACTCACCATTAATTTCACCGCATTCTTTGCTGATCTCAAACATCTTTAACAATTTTTTCTAAGCGGTGAATTTATGTAAGTTCACCACTAAGATGAGCGGTGAATTTATGTAACTTCACCGCATTCACCGCTTATCTTACAACATTTGGACACTTTTTTTCGAAGCAGTGAATTTATGTAATTTCACCGCTAAATTCAGCGGTTAAATTATGTAATTTCAGCGCTACCAGGCGATCAAGTTTTTTTTCACCGCATTCACCGCCTGATTTATGTAATTTCACCGCATTCACCGCTTATCTTACAAAAATTTCCGCATTAACCGCTTATCTTACATAATTTTGCGTTGAATGGCGGTGACACCTCGACCCGGGGTGTAGCCAAACACATAAAGTAGGAAATGGCCTACCAAATACGGTTAATGGTAGCTCTTAAGTTGAGGTAAATGAATATTTTAACCTAAATAGTTCAGAAATGACAACAAATTAAACGTTTCCCTGTTTCTAACCCTTTTACTTTTCTCTTATCTTCTCAACATCAATTCACACCAGAATGTTTGTTTAAATTAATGTAAACATAAGGCAGCAGTTTTTATTTTTATGCGAGTAAACAACTTCTTTAAAATCCCTGATCTAAAACGGTTATATTTAGAGGATTTGACTGACTTTCGCAAATTTCAAATACCCCATATCTGTAAATTTTGCTCTTTTTTACAATCAAAACAAAAAATTGCGAAATGATAAGATACCAAATATGCATTTCAATTTTCAGGCCCTAATAAATTAAAACCACGAAACTTTTTAATGCGAAAGTTAGCTCTAAATTGTTTTTAAAGACTTGAACTTAACATCTTCCACGTAGAATCTTAAAAAAAACAAAAACCTCAAGCAAACCAAAAATCTCGGCTATAAAGTGTATCCAAACAGATGAAGAAACCAAAAAGTCATTTGAATTTTGAGAAAAAAGTCTGTTGGTGTCCTTGTTAACCGCTGTTATCCCTGTATAAAAAGAAAACCCAAAGAAAAAGTATTAAAGAAATTTAAGCAAAATGCAAATTGCGATCAAATTATTGATGTGGAGCTTAGCATTATGGCAAAAAGATTCATGTCAAAAAAATCATCTGATGAAAAAATTTATTTGTATAGTCCACCACAACATTTGAGCAAACTCTAAAAAATTAATCAAAATTTTCAAAACAAATATATAAATAATCTATACAAAGTATATAAAAAAATATCTGTTATACTGAATATAATTAGGCATTCAATCACAATCAAATTACTGAAAATGCTAATTAACTGGATTTTCGGTGCAAATGTTTATTCCATATTGAGAATGAACCTAGAAATTATGAAGTCGAAATGCAGTCGTGTTGCAATTTCATCACTTTACAAATTAACTGTTTCTGTCCTGAGTTTGCCTCCCTTCTTCAAAATAGCTTAATAGGGATCAAAGAGACAACTAAATTTCAATTTGATAAATAAGATTACTAAATTATTACGGCAGACATTAACGAATTATAAATACGTCCACCCAGGCGGAGGTAAATTGTTATACAACTAACTAATGAACAAATCACAGCCAAGCAGTCAAAAAAATCAAGTTGACCTTTGTCACCCACTAATTTTGTTAAATTCTAAATGAAACTAGTTTGCTTACAATATAATTTTTTATAATTATTAGTACATTAATTAATTAATATTTGGGTTATTGATGCAATAAATTTACAAATACTTGTAAATTATTTGTATATTTTTGTCACAATTGACAATTCTTTGTAAATTTTTGCAATCATTTCCAAAAATTGGCAAACGAAAAAACAATAATTTTTAAATATTTGCAATGCAATAAATTAGTTCGCATAATTTTTGCAAAAAAATTGAGTTTTCAAAGTAAAACAATATAGAATCACAACAAATTTCCGTACCAAAAAAACTTTCCGCTAGCTCAAAAAAACTTGCATCCGTATTATTGCATTTTTTGCATTTTTTGGCAAAAAATCAACAAACTAATTCACTGCTATTAAGTGTTACTCGCTTGAATGAAAACCATAACCTTAAATCAAATTCTGAGTTATCAACAAACACAATTGCACAATCAGAATAAAAAGCAGGAGTAAAGATGGAAAATTAGTTGACAACAAAAACAATATTGAAAAAAAAATATTGCATGAAAAACACTGTTCCGTTGGATTAGAAGTTTTAGGCATTACTTCTGAAAAGCAGACTATAATTTAAGAAAAAGATAGGGCCACAGTAAAGTAGAAAAATTAAAGGACGACATGCGCGAGGAATAATTGTTTTTATAATGAATTGTTTCGAATATTTTACTCAACTGCATTTAGTTTTGTAAATCAAACAAACGAAATTTCTGAGGAAATAAAAAATAACCTCTTAATTGGTTACGACCTAATTCTGAGGACAAAATAACGTAAACTGACGACACCTTAACTTAATTATGACAAAGTTATGGCATAAATGTGACGAAACTATGACATAATTGTGGAGATTCAATGTTATGAGTAATTGTGATAATAAAATAACGCAAAGGTGACGTTACTATGACGGTAGTGTGACGATCAATTGACGTATTTGTGTCAGTGCAGTGACTAATTGTCTAATCACGTGGAAAATTTATAATCTTTGCTAAATAACCCAGATTTGTTATTAGGAATTTATTAGACTTTGCAAGTTAGAGATCATTTCTTTCCGAAAAAAAACAATGGGATCACATGAGAGATTTCTTCGGTAAAACAAAGATTTTGAAAAGTTTAAGATTCCAAAATTACGAAATTTTGGGAATAGTGAGAGGAAAATAGAAGAATTTGTGTAAAAGCTGAGTGAATTATTCTGATTTCGGGGTAATTTTTCAAAATATGTTGATAAAACAGTGTTTTGTCAGCTCAAATTGTTTATTATTTGGCAAGATTGTTTTTTTTGGCAAAAGGTCGGTGTTTTTTGCCAGGAATTGGGTATTTTTTGGCGCTATTTGTAATATATTGCCAAGAATTGTAAATTTTTTGCCAAGAATTGGGTGTTTTTTTTACCAGGAAATGGGTAGTTTTGGGCAAAAACTCAGTATTTTGGGCATTTTTGGCAAAATTTGGGTACTTTTTTTACATTAATAGGGTGTTTTGGCGAATTGGGTATATTTGTCACAAGTTGTTAAAATTGGAAGAATTTACTGATATCAGCAGAAAATTAGTTATATCCTGGTAAAATTGACTGACTTTCAATGAAAACTGATAGAAAAGTATTCGCGTTATAAAAAGAACTAATAAAAAATGTAAATTGTTAAAATTGTGCGAATGTGCTGAATGTGAAATGTATGAGAAGCTGCTTAAAAGTGAAGTTCCCCAAATTATTTAATTGAATAGATAATATTAACCAGAATTGAATTAGAGTGGATGATCAATTATCACAAGTGGATGCTTTGCCCCTGGGGTAATTAAGATGAGTTGACAGCTCTTTTGTTCCCGCTCTCCTTTTCAAGTGCATCAATGGAAGTTGGATTTAAACAAGCTATAGCTATTGTTAATACATAGGTACCTACATTCATCCCCTCCCCTCCCCTGTCTTGCCGACATATAATTGGTTGTTATAAAAATTTTTCTGAAATAGCAAGATAAAAGAAGAAAAACCAAAAATTTCCTCGTCAGAGTTTTCTGCAGGAGCACTGCCAAGCCAGTGTTTGAACAATGCAATAGAGCAATTAAACACGTTCAATCAATCTACGGGAAAACCGATTGAATAAAGAAACACACTCAACGACCGGCATAATTGAGTAGATGCGTAACATGTCCGGCGTTCATTATTAACATGCAAATTTTCGAGTTTCTGCCAAAACTCGAGTTTTACACGAAAAGGCACATATTGTACACGATAACGACATGGAAACATTTTCATTTATGAGTAAATTTAGATACGTACAATGGAATTTTTTTAATGCATACTTATGCTGAGTATCTATTTGGGCGTTAGCACATTTCATTTATCTTCTCAATATGCTCGGAGAATTGTTGCCTATGTAGCTGTTGATGATTGTTGATGTTGTTTAAATTTCTAAATTAATGGCGAGCTGTGTAAAAGCTAATCAGTAGTCAGTCCAGTTGCAATTGCTGGGAGGGTGTTTTTTACTATGAAAAATTTGCAAAAAATTCTCCTATCCATCCGCGTGGATTTTGACTGCAAACGATCGAATTGCTAAACTAACAAAAGTTGGTTACATTTTGGCGAGATATCGGTGTTTTTTGCCAAAAATTTTTTCACAGTGATTGTGTATTATTTCCGAGATTTGATTTTTTTTGCCAAGAATTAGGTGTTTTATGGCAGAAATTGTGTATTTTTTTTACCAGGAATTGGGTTTTTGGCAGTAATTGGGTATTTTTGTAATAATTTTGGTATATTTGGCAATAACTGGCTACTTTTTGGCAAAAATTGTTAAATTTATTAAAATTTACTTAAATCAACAGAAAATTGTTTAAAGTCAAGTAAAAATTGATTTAATTTCAATAAATCTTGAAAAAAAAGTATTCTGTTTTTATAATAGAACGAATAAAAATTTTAGTTATTAAATTGTGTGCATGTAAAATGTATTAAAAAAGCTCAAAAGTGAAATTTCCTTAATTATTTAGTTAAATAAATAAGATTAACAAAGATGCGCTAGAGCGGTTGATGAATTGTCTCAAGCGGATGCATGGCCCTTGGTGTAATTAAAATAAGTTGACAGCTTTTTTGTTCCTGCTCTCTTTTTTAAGTGCACCTTTGGAAATTGGATGAAAATAGGCTATACCTAGTGTTAATACAAAGGTACATAAATTTATCCCCTCCCCTTTCTTGGTGACATATAACTTGTTGCTGTATATTTTTTTCTGAAATGGCAAGATATAAATATGAACAACCAAAGAGTTCTCCGACTGATTGTCTGCAAGAGCACTGCCAACCGGTGTTCGAAAATTACAATAGAACAATTAAACACATTCATTCAATCTAGTTTCAGTGTTGTTTAAAGAAAATTTCAACAACCTGCAAATTTGACTAGATGCGTAACATGATCGGCGTTCATCATTATCAACCACAACTTCTTGTTTTTGTCAAAACCCAAGATTATTCCAAATAAAATGGACATATTGTACATGATAATGAATTGAAAAACTTCTCGTGGACGACGAAATTGAGATACGCACAATGGAATTATTTAGATGCATGCGTATGCTTCAAATTGCTCGGAAGATTGCTGCTGATATGGTTGTTGATGAAAAAAGTCATTCTAAATAAACGTCCAGTTCAGCGAAAATGCATCGGTAACCAGTCAAGTTGCACCAGCTACGAGGTTGTTCTTTTGCTTAGAAAATTTTGCAGAAAAATTATCAAATTTCGTAACCATCTGCGTGGAATTTTGACTGCAAAAGACCGATTTGACAAACTGTCTGGATTTGGTTATATTTTGGCAAGAGGTTGATGTTTTTTGCCAAGAATTTGTTGTTTTTGACAGTAATTGTTTTTATTGCCATGACGTGTGTATTTTGCCAAGAATTGGGTTTCTTAGGGCAGGAATTCGGTATTTCTCTTGCCAGTACTTGGGTTTTTGGGAAACAATTCTGTATTCTTTTTTTGCAAAAATTGGAATTGGGTATTTTTGGCCAATTAGTTACCTTGGGCATAAATTATTAAAAGTTGCAACATGTACTTGTATCAGCATACAAATTGGTTAAAATCTAGTAAAAATTGACTGAATTTCATTAAAAATTGAATGAAAATTACTCTTTTTATTTAAGAGAACGACAGAAAATTAAAATTGTTAATATTGTGTGCCTGTGAAGTGTATGACAAAATGCTTAAAAGTAAGGTTCCTTCAATTATTTGGTTAAAAAGATAAGAATAACAAGAAAAGAAGTTGATGAGTTATTACAAAAGGATATATTGCCCTTGGGTTAATTAAGATAAGTTGGCAGCTGTTTTGTTCCCGCTCTCCATTTTAGGTGAATCAATCGAAGTTGGATTTAAACACGTTATAGCTATTGTTAATACCTAGGTACCTACTTTCATCCCCTCCCCTCCCCTGTCTTGCCGACATATAATTGGTTGTTATAAAAATTTTTCTGAAATAGCAAGATAAAAGAAGAAAAACCAAAAATTTCCTCATCAGAGTTTTTTCCAGGAGCACTGCCAAGTTATTTTTTGAACAGTGCAATAGAGCAATTAAACACGTGTATTCGTGTTTTTCGTAAAAAATTCGGTGTTCTTTTGCGGAAACTGTTTATTTTGTTTTTAATTGGGTATTTTTGGCCTTAATTGGGTATTTTTGAGAAAAGTTGTCAAATTTGGCAAAATTTACTTATATCAGCAGTAAATTGATTACAGTCTGGTAAAAAATTGACTGATTTTTAAGAAAAATTGAACGAAAAGTACACTTTTTATTTAAAGGAAGGACGGAAAAATAAAAAGGTTAAAATTGTTTGAGTGTGAAGTGTAATAGAAAATGCTTCTGGGTAAAGTTTCTTCAATTATTTGGTTAAATTTTTTATGAATAACTAGAAATGCATTAGAGAGGTTGTTGAACTATCACAAGAGGATACATTTCCCTTGGGGTAATTAAGATAAATTGACAGCTCTCCTTTTTCGTATGTTTTTGGAAATTGGTCGAAAATAGGCTATACCTAATGTTAATATATAGGTACATAATTTTATCTCCTCACCTTACCTGCTGACATATAATTTGTTGCTTTAATTTTTTTCTGAAATAGCAAAATATAATTATGAACAACCGCAGAGTTCTCCGTCTGACTCTTTGCAAGAGCACTGCCAAGCCACTGTTTGAATATCACAATACAGCAATTGAACACATTCAATCAATCTAGTTTCCGAGTTGTTTAAAAAAAATCGTAACGAACTGCATAATTTAGTAGATGCGTAACATGAGCGTTCATTATTATCAAACACAATTTCTTTTTTTTGCCAATACTCGAGTTCTATCCTAATGAAATGGTTATATTTTACATCATAATGACATGGAAAAAACTTCATAGATGACTTAATAGAGATACGCACAATGGAATAATTTTGATGCATGCGTATGCTACAAATTGCTGGGAAGATTGCTGCCGATATAGCTGTTGCTGAATATGCTCAAACTTCTAAATTAAGGTCGACTTCCGCGAAATTTTATTAGTAACTAGACAAGTTGCAGTTGCTACGAAAGTGAATTTTTACTTTGAAATTTTTGCAGAACAATTGTTAAATCTCCTATACATCCCCGTGGACTTTTGGCTGCAAACGACCAAATTGATAAACCGCCAAGATTTGGATATATTTTGGCAAAAAGTTGGTGTTTTCTGCCAAGAAATGTTTATTTTTGGCAGAAATTCTGTTTTATTATCAAAACCCGGGTTTTTTTGCCAAAAATTGAGTATTTTAGGTCAAGAATTGGGTATTCTTTTAACCAGTAATTGAGTTTTTTGGACAAAATTCGGTATTCTTTTGCAAAAATTGTGTATTTCGGTTATAATTGGGTATTTTGCCTTAGTTGGTATGTTTGAGATAAATTGTTGAAAATGGCAAAAATTACTTATATCAGCAGAAAATTGGTTAAAATCTGGTAAAAATTGACTGATTTTCATTGAAAAGTGAATGAAAATTTCTCTCTTTTTTAACAGAAGGAAAAAAATTAAACTTGTTGATATTGTATGACAAAAGGATTAAAAGTAAAAATTGTTTAATTATTTGGTTAAATAGATAAGAATAACAGGAAAGGCATCGAAGCGGTTGATGAGATCACAAGCGGATAAATTGCCCTTGGGGTAATTAAGATAAGTTGACAGCTTATTTGTTCCCGCTCTCCTTTTTGGTATTTTTTTGGAAATTTGATGTAAATAGGCTATACCTAATGTTATTACATAGGTACATAATTTTATCCCCTCCCCTTTCTTGCTGACATA
This sequence comes from Convolutriloba macropyga, assembly GCF_964194025.1. Taxonomy (NCBI): domain Eukaryota; kingdom Metazoa; phylum Xenacoelomorpha; order Acoela; family Convolutidae; genus Convolutriloba; species Convolutriloba macropyga. The sequence continues at coordinate 29,544,593 of NC_134478.1, read as the reverse complement.
TATTTTGTTGCTATAAATTTTTTTCTGAATTGGCAAGATATTAATATGACCAACCAAAGACTTCTCCCTCTGATTCTTTGCAAGAGCACTCCCATGACACAGTTTGAACATAAGAATAGATCAATTACACACATTCAATCAATCTAGTTTGCGAGTGTTTAAAAAAATCCCAACAAGCTGCATGATTGAGTATATGCGTAACATAACCGGCGTTCATCATTATCAACCACAGATTCGTGTTTTTGTCAAAACTCGAGTTTTATCTTAATGAAAAGGACATATTGCACGTCATAACGATTGGAAAAAACTTCATAGATGACTTAATTGAGATACGAACAATAAAATAATTTTGATGCATGCGTATGCTCCAAATTGTTTTGAAAATTGCTGCCGATATAGCTGTTGATGAATATGCTCAAACTTCTAAATTAAGGCCAAGCGCCGCGAAAGTTTATCAGTAACCAGTCAAGTTGCACTTGCTACAAGGGTGTTTTTTACTTTGAAATTTTTGCAGAACAAATATTAAAATCTCCTATCCATCAGCGTGGATTTTTGACTGCAAACGTCCAAATTGATAAACTGCCCCGATTTGGTTATATTTTGGCAAAAGGTCGGTGTTTTTTGGAACAAATTGGTTATTTTTGGCAGTAATTGGGTATTTCTTACCAGTAATTGAGTTTTTTGGAACAAATTCGGTATTCTTTTGCATTGTGTATTTTCTTTATAATTGGTTATTTTGGCCTTAATTGGTTTTATTTGAAAAAAAATTGTTGAAAATTGCAAAATTTATTTATATCAGCAGCAAATTGCTTAAATTCTGGTAAAAACGGACTGATTTTCGATGAAAAATGAATGAAATGTAATCTCTCTATTTAAAAGAACGAAGGAAAAATAAAATTGTTAAAATTGTGTGCGTTTGAAGTGTATCAGAAAATGTTTTAAAAAATTTTCTTCAGTTATGTGGGTAAATAGATAAGAATAACTAGAAATACATTAGAAAGACTGTTGAATAATAACAAGAGGATACATTGCCCTAGGGGTAATTAAGATAAGTTGACAGCTAATTTTTTTCCGCTCTCCTTCCTAGATACATTTTGGAAATCGGATGAAAATAGGCTATACCTAATGTTATTACATAGGTAAAGAATTTTATTCCCTCCCTTTTCTTGCTGACATATAATTTGTTGCTATAAATTTTTTCTGAAATAGCAAGATATAAATATGAACCACCTAAGAGTTCTCCGTCTGATTCTTTGCAATAGCACCGCCAAGCCAGTCTTTGAACATTACAAAAGAGCAATTAAACACATTCAATCAATCTAGTTTCCAAGTTGTTTAAAATTTTTGCAACAACCTGCGTAATTGAGATGCGTAACATGACCGGCGATCATCATTATCAACCACATTTTCGTATTTTTGTCAGAACTCGAGTTTTATCCTAATCAAAAAGACATATTGTACATCATAATGACTTTGAAAAAACTTCATAGATGGCTTATTTGAGATACGCACAAGGGAAAAATTTTGACGCATGCGTATGCTACAAATTGCACGAAAGATTGCTGCCCATTTAGTTGTTGATGAATATGCTCAAACTTCTAAATTAAGGCCCACTTCCGCGAAAGTTTATTAGTAACTAGTGAAGTTGCAATTATTACGAGGGTGTGTTTTTACTTTTAAATTTTTGCAGAACAAATTAAATCTCCTATCCATCCGCGTGGATTTTTCACTGCAAACAACCAAATTCATAAACTGCCAAAATAGGTTATAATTTGGCAAACTGTCGGTGTTTTTTGTCAGGAATTGGTTATTTTTGGCAGTAATTGTGTGTTATTGCCAAGACGTGGGTGTTTGCCAAGAATTGAGTATTTTAGGGCACGAATTGGGTATTTTTTTTACCAGTATTTGTTTTTTTCGGGAAAAATTTGGTATTCTTTTGCAAAAATTGTGTGTTTTGTTTTTAATTGGCTATTTTTAGTCTAATTGGGTATATATGAGAAAAATTGTTAAAAATGGCAAAATTTACTTATCTAAGCAGAAAATTGCTTAATGTCTGGTAAAAATTGACTGATTTTCAATTAAAATTGAACAAAAAGTGCACTTTTTATTTAAAAGAACAAAAAAAAATTAAAATTTTGATATTGTGTGCGTGTGAGGAGCATTAGAAATTGCTTAAACGTAAAGTTTCTTCAATTATTTGGTTAAATAGATTTAAAAAAAACTAGAAACGCATTAGAGCGGCTGTTGAATTATCATAAGAGGATTCATTGCCCTTGGGGTAATTAATATAAGTTGACAGCTAATTTGTTCCAGCTCTCTTTTTTAGATATATTTTTGAAAATTGGATGAAAAAAGGCTATACCTAATGTTAATACATCGTTACATATTTTTATTCCCTCCACTTTCTTACTAACTTATAAATTGCTGCTATTAAAATTTTTCTGAAGTGTCAAAATAAAAAAATCAACAACCAAAGAGTTCCCAGTCTGATTCTTTGGAAGAGCACTGCCAGGCCAGTGTTTGAACATCAAAATAGAGCCATTAAACATGTTCAATCAATCTTTTTTGCGAGTTGTGTGAAAAAATCTCAACGACCTGTATAATTGAGTAGTTGCGTAACATGACGGGCGTTCATCAATATCAACCACTGTTTTGTGATTTTATCAAAACTCGAAATGCATCCCATTTGAAAGGACAAATTTTACGTGATGATGACTTGGAAAAAACTTCATATATGACTAAATTGAGATACGCACAATGGAAAAATTTTGATGCATGCGTATGCTCCAAATTGCTCGGAAGTTTGCTGCCGATATAGCTGTTGATGAATATGCTCAAACTTCTAAATTAAGGTCGACTTCCGCGAAAATTTATCAGTTACCAGTCAAGTTGCACTTGCTACTAGGTTGTTTTCTTTACATTGAAATTTTTTCAGAACAAATATTAAATCTATTATCCATCCGCGCGGATTTTTGACTGCAAACGACCAAATTGACAAATTACCAAGATTTGGATTTATTTTGGCAAGAAGTCGGTGTTTTTTTGCCACGAATTGGTTATTTTTGGCAGGAATTGTGTATTATTGCCAAGACTTGGGTGTCTTTGCCAATGAATTGAGTATTTTAGGGCAAAAATTGGGTATTTTTTTACCAGTATTTGTTTTTTCCGAAAAAAATTTGGTATTCTTTTGCAAAAATTGTGTGTTTTGTTTTTAATTGGCTATTTTTAGTCTAATTGGGTATATATGAGAAAAATTGTTAAAAATGGCAAAATTTACTTATCTAAGCAGAAAATTGCTTAATGTCTGGTAAAAACTGACTGATTTTCAATTAACATTGAACGAAAAGTACACTTTTTTTTCAAAAGAACGAAGGAAAAAAAAGGTTAAAATTGTGTGAGTGTGAAGTGTATTAGAAAATGCTTCAAGGTAAAGTTTCTTCAATTAATTGGTTTGATTTTATAGGAATAAATAGAAATGCATGAGAGCGGTTGTTGAACTATGACAAGAGGATATATTTTCCATGGGGTAATTAAGATAAGTTGACAGCTAATTTTTTCCCGCTCTCCTTTTTGGTATATTTTTGGAAATTTAATGAAAATAGGCAATACCTAATGTTAATACATCGTTACATATTTTTATCCCCTCCACTTTGTTACTGACTTATAAATTGCTGCTATTAAAATTTTTCTGAAATGTCAAAATAAAAAATGAACAACCAAAGAGTTCCTAGTCTGATTCTTTGCAAGAGCACTGCCAGGCCAGTGTTTGAACATCAAAATAGAGCCATTAAACATGTTCAATCAATCTTTTTTGCGAGTTGTGTGAAAAAATCTCAACGACCTGTATAATTGAGTAGTTGCGTAACATGACGGGCGTTCATCAATATCTACCACTGTTTTGTGATTTTACCAAAACTCGAAATGCATCCCATTGCAAAAGACAATTTTTTTGCGTGATGATGACTTGGAAAAAATTTCATATATGACTAAATTGAGATACGCACAATGGAATAATTTTGATGCATGCGTATGCTCCAAATTGCTCGGAAGTTTGCTGCCGATATGGCTGTTGATGAATATGCTCAAACTTCTAAATTAAGGCCGAGCTCCGCGAAAGTTTATCAGTAACCAGTCAAGATGCCCTTGCTACAAGGGTTTTTTTTCCTGTGAAATTTTTGCAGAACAAATATTAAATCTCCTATCCATCAGCGTGGATTTTTGACTGCAAACGACCAAACTAATAAACTGCCAAGATTTGGATATATTTTGGCAAGAGGTCGGTGTTTTTTGCCACGAATTGGTTATTTTTGGCAGGAATTGTGTATTATTGCCAAAACGTGGGTGTCTTTGTCAAGAAGTGAGTAATTTAGGGCAAGAATTGGTTGTTTTTTTTACCAGTAATTGTTTTTCTGGGAAAAAATTCGAAATTCTTTTGCAAAAATTGTGTATTTTGGTTATAAATTGGTATTTTTGGCCCTAATTGGGTATTTTTGAGAAAAATTGTCAAAATTGGCAAAATTTATTTATATTAGCAGAAAATTGATTAACTTCTGGTAGAAATTTACTGATTTTCAATGAAAATTGAACGAAAAGTACACTTTTTATTTAAAAGAACGCAGGAAAAAGAAAAGGTTAAAATTGCGTGAGTGGGAAGTGTATTAGAAAATGCTTCAAGGTAAAGTTTCTTCAATTATTTGGTTTGATTTTATAGGAATAAATAGAAATGCATGAGAGCGGTTGTTGAACTATGACAAGAGGATATATTTTCCATGGGGTAATTGAGATATGTTGACAGCTAATTTTTTCCCGCTCTCCTTTTTGGTATATTTTTGGAAATTTAATGAAAATAGGCAATACCTAATGTTAATACATCGTTACATATTTTTATCCCCTCCACTTTGTTACTGACTTATAAATTGCTGCTATTAAAATTTTTCTGAAATGTCAAAATAAAAAATGAACAACCAAAGAGTTCCTAGTCTGATTCTTTGCAAGAGCACTGCCAGGCCAGTGCTTGAACGTCAAAATAGAGCCATTAAACATATTCAATCAATCTATTTTCCGAGTTTTGTGAAAAAATCTCAACGACTTGCATAACTGAGTAGTTGCGTAACATGACGGGCGTTCATCAATATCTACCACTGTTTTGTGATTATACCAAAACTCGAAATGCATCCCATTGCAAAAGACAATTTTTTTGCGTGATGATGACTTGGAAAAAATTTCATATATGACTAAATTGAGATACGCACAATGGAATAATTTTGATGCATGCGTATGCTCCAAATTGCTCGGAAGTTTGCTGCCGATATGGCTGTTGATGAATATGCTCAAACTTCTAAATTAAGGCCGAGCTCCGCGAAAGTTTATCAGTAACCAGTCAAGATGCACTTGCTACAAGGGTGTTTTATTTCCTGTGAAATTTTTGCAGAACAAATATTAAATCTCCTATCCATCAGCGTGGATTTTTGACTGCAAACGACCAAACTGATAAACTGCCAAGATTTGGATATAATTTGGCAAGAGGTCGGTGTTTTTTGCCACGAATTGGTTATTTTTGGCAGGAATTGTGTATTATTGCCAAAACGTGGGTGTCTTTGTCAAGAAGTGAGTAATTTAGGGCAAGAATTGGTTGTTTTTTTTACCAGTAATTGTTTTTCTGGGAAAAAAATTCGAAATTCTTTTGCAAAAATTGTGTATTTTGGTTATAAATTGGTATTTTTGGCCCTAATTGGGTATTTTTGAGAAAAATTGTCAAAATTGGCAAAATTTATTTATATTAGCAGAAAATTGATTAACTTCTGGTAGAAATTTACTGATTTTCAATGAAAATTGAACGAAAAGTACACTTTTTATTTAAAAGAACGAAGGAAAAATAAAAAGGTTAAAATTGCGTGAGTGGGAAGTGTATTAGAAAATGCTTCAAGGTAAAATTTCTTCAATTATTTGGTTTGATTTTATAGGAATAAATAGAAATGCATGAGAGCGGTTGTTGAACTATGACAAGAGGATATATTTTCCATGGGGTAATTGAGATATGTTGACAGCTAATTTTTTCCCGCTCTCCTTTTTGGTATATTTTTGGAAATTTAATGAAAATAGGCAATACCTAATGTTAATACATCGTTACATATTTTTATCCCCTCCACTTTGTTACTGACTTATAAATTGCTGCTATTAAAATTTTTCTGAAATGTCAAAATAAAAAATGAACAACCAAAGAGTTCCTAGTCTGATTCTTTGCAAGAGCACTGCCAGGCCAGTGCTTGAACGTCAAAATAGAGCCATTAAACATATTCAATCAATCTATTTTCCGAGTTTTGTGAAAAAATCTCAACGACTTGCATAACTGAGTAGTTGCGTAACATGACGGGCGTTCATCAATATCAACCACTGTTTTGTGTTTTTACCAAAACTCGAAATGCATCCCATCGAAAACGATAAAATTTACGCGATGAGGACTAGGAAAAAACTTCATATATGACTAAATTGAGATACGCACAATGGAATAATTTTGATGCATGCGTATGCTCCAAATTGCTCGGAAGTTTGCTGCCGATATAGCTGTTGATGAATATGCTCAAACTTCTAAATGAAGGCCGAGCTCCGCGAAAGTTTATCAGTAACCAGTCAAGATGCACTTGCTACAAGGGTGTTTTTTTCCTGTGAAATTTTTGCAGAACAAATATTAAATCTCCTATCCATCAGCTTGGATTTTTGACTGCAAACAACCAAATTGATAAACTGCCAAGATTTGGATATATTTTGGCAAGAGGTCGGTGTTTTTTGCCACGAATTGTTTATTTTTGGCAGGAATTGTGTATTATTGCCAAAACGTGGGTGTCTTTGTCAAGAAGTGAGTAATTTAGGGCAAGAATTGGTTGTTTTTTTTACCAGTATTTATTTTTTTCGGAAATAATTCGGTATTCTTTTGCAAAAATTGTGTATTTTTGTTATAAATTGGTATTTTTGGCCCTAATTGGGTATTTTTGAAAAAAATTGTCAAAATTGGCAAAATTTACTTATATTAGCAGAAAATTGATTAACTTCTGGTAGAATTTTACTGATTTTCAATGAAAATTGAACAAAAAGTACACTTTTTATTCAAAAGAATGAAGAAAAAATAAAAATGTTAAAATTGTGTGAGTGTGAAGTGTATTAGAAAACGCTTCAATGTAAAGTTTCTTCAATTATTTGGTTAAATTTTATAGGAATAACTAGAAATGCATTAGAGCGGTTGTTGAACTATGACAAGAGGATACATTTTCCATGGGGTAATTAAGATAAGTTGACAGCTAATTTTTTCCCGCTCTCCTTTTTGGTATATTTTTGGAAATTTGATGAACATAGGCTATACCTAATGTTAATACATCGTTACATATTTTTATCCCCTCCACTTTGTTACTGACTTATAAATTGCTGCTATTAAAATTTTTCGGAAACGTCAAAATAAAAAAATTGAACAACCAAAGAGTTCTTAGTCTGATTCTTTGCAAAAGCACTGCCAGGCCAGTGCTTGAACGTCAAAATAGAGCCATTAAACATATTCAATCAATCTATTTTCCGAGTTGTGTGAAAAAATCTCAACGACTTGCATAACTGAGTAGTTGCGTAACATGACGGGCGTTCATCAATATCAACCACTGTTTTGTGTTTTCACCAAAACACGAAATGCATCCCATTGAAAACGACAAAATTTACGTGATGATGACTAGGAAAATACTTCATATATGACTAAATTGAGATGCGCACAATGGAATAATTTTGATGCATGCGTATGCTCCAAATTGCTCGGAAGTTTGCTGCCGATATAGCTGTTGATGAATATGCTCAAACTTCTAAATTAAGGCCGAGCTCCGCGAAAGTTTATCAGTAACCAGTCAAGATGCACTTGCTACAAGGGTTTTTTTTCCTGTGAAATTTTTGCAGAACAATTATTAAATCTCCTATCCATCAGCGTGGATTTTTGACTGCAAACGACGAAATTCATAAACTGCCAAGATTTGGATATATTTTGGCAAGAGGTCGGTGTTTTTTGCCACGAATTGGTTATTTTTGGCAGGAATTGTGTATTATTGCCAAAACGTGGGTGTCTTTGTCAAGAAGTGAGTAATTTAGGGCAAGAATTGGTTGTTTTTTTTACCAGTATTTGTTTTTTTCGGAAAAAAATTCGGTATTCTTTTGCAAAAATTGTGTATTTTGGTTATAAATTGGTATTTTTTGCCCTAATTGGGTATTTTTGAGAAAAATTGTCAAAATTGGCAAAATTTACTTATATTAGCAGAAAATTGATTAACGTCTGGTAGAATTTTACTGATTTTCAATGAAAATTGAACGAAAAGTACACTTTTTATTCAAAAGAATGAAGAAAAAATAAAAATGTTAAAATTGTGTGAGTGTGAAGTGTATTAGAAAACGCTTCAATGTAAAGTTTCTTCAATTATTTGGTTAAATTTTATAGGAATAACTAGAAATGCATTAGAGCGGTTATTTAACTATAACAAGAGGATACATTTCCCTTGGGGTAATTAAGATAAGTTGACAGCTAATTTTTTCCCGCTCTCCTTTTTGGTATAGTTTTGGAAATTAGATGAAAATAGGCTATATCTAATGTTATTACATCGTTACATATTTTTATCCCCTCCACTTTCTTACTGACTTATAATTTGCTGCTTTTAAAATTTTTTCTGAATTGTCAAAAAAAAAGATGAACAACCAAAGAGTTCGTAGTCTGATTCTTTGCAAGAATACTGCCAAGCCAGTGTTTGAACGTCAAAATAGAGCCATTAAACATATTCAATCAATCTATTTTCCGAGTTGTGTGAAAAAATCTCAACGACTTGCATAACTGAGTAGTTGCGTAACATGACGGGCTTTCATCAATATCAACCACTGTTTTGTGTTTTCACCAAAACTCGAAATGCATCCCATTGAAAACGACAAAATTTACGTGATGATGACTAGGAAAATACTTCATATATGACTAAATTGAGATACGCACAATGGAATAATTTTGATGCATGCGTATGCTCCAAATTGCTCGGAAGTTTGCTGCCGATATAGCTGTTGATGAATATGCTCAAACTTCTAAATTAAGGCCGAGCTCCGCGAAAGTTTATCAGTAACCAGTCAAGATGCACTTGCTACAAGGGTTTTTTTTTCCTGAGAAATTTTTGCAGAACAATTATTAAATCTCCTATCCATCAGCGTGGATTTTTGACTGCAAACGACGAAATTCATAAACTGCCAAGATTTGGATATATTTTGGCAAGAGGTCGGTGTTTTTTGCCACGAATTGGTTATTTTTGGCAGGAATTGTGTATTATTGCCAAAACGTGGGTGTCTTTGTCAAGAAGTGAGTAATTTAGGGCAAGAATTGGTTGTTTTTTTTTACCAGTATTTGTTTTTTTCGGAAAAAAATTCGGTATTCTTTTGCAAAAATTGTGTATTTTGGTTATAAATTGGTATTTTTTGCCCTAATTGGGTATTTTTGAGAAAAATTGTCAAAATTGGCAAAATTTACTTATATTAGCAGAAAATTGATTAACGTCTGGTAGAATTTTACTGATTTTCAATGAAAATTGAACGAAAAGTACACATTTTATTCAAAAGAATGAAGAAAAAATAAAAATGTTAAAACTGTGTGAGTGTGAAGTGTATTAGAAAACGCTTCAATGTAAAGTTTCTTCAATTATTTGGTTAAATTTTATAGGAATAACTAGAAATGCATTAGAGCGGTTATTTAACTATAACAAGAGGATACATTTCCCTTGGGGTAATTAAGATAAGTTGACAGCTAATTTTTTCCCGCTCTCCTTTTTGGTATAGTTTTGGAAATTAGATGAAAATAGGCTATACCTAATGTTATTACATCGTTACATATTTTTATCCCCTCCACTTTCTTACTGACTTATAATTTGCTGCTTTTAAAATTTTTTCTGAATTGTCAAAAAAAAGATGAACAACCAAAGAGTTCGTAGTCTGATTCTTTGCAAGAATACTGCCAAGCCAGTGTTTGAACGTCAAAATAGAGCCATTAAACATATTCAATCAATCTATTTTCCGAGTTGTGTGAAAAAATCTCCACGACTTGTATAACTGAGTAGTTGCGTAACATGACGGGCGTTCATCAATATCAACCACTGTTTTGTGTTTTTACCAAAAGTCGAAATGCATCCCATTGAAAAGGACAAAATTTACGTGATGATGATGACTAGGAAAAAACTTCATATATGACTAAATTGAGATACGCACAATGGAATAATTTTGATGCATGCGTATGCTCCAAATTGCTCGGAAGTTTGCTGCCGATATGGCTGTTGATGAATATGCTCAAACTTCTAAATTAAGGCCGAGCTCCAAGAAAGTTTATCAGTAACCAGTCAAGATGCACTTGCTACAAGGGTGTTTTTTTTCTTGTGAAATTTTTGCAGAACAAATATTAAATCTCCTATCCATCAGCGTGGATTTTTGACTGCAAACGACCAAACTGATAAACTGCCAAGATTTGGATATAATTTGGCAAGAGGTCGGTGTTTTTTGCAACGACTTGGTTATTTTTGGCAGGAATTGTGTATTATTGCCACAACGTGGGCGTCTTTGCCAAAAAGTGAGTAATTTAGGGCAAGAATTGGTTGTTTTTTACCAGTATTTGTTTTTTTCGGAAAAAATTGCGGTATTCTTTTGCAAAAATTGTGTATTTTGGTTATAAATTGGTATTTTTGGCCCTAATTGGGTATTTTTGAGAAAAATTGTCAAAATTGGCAAAATTTACTTATATTAGCAGAAAATTGATTAACTTCTGGTAGAAAGTTACTCATTTTCAATGAAAATTGAACGAAAAGTACACTTTTTTATTTAAAAGAACGAAGAAAAAAATAAAAATGTTAAAATTGTGTGAGTGTGAAGTGTATTAGAAAATCCTTCAAAGTAAAGTTTCTTCGATTATTTGGTTAAATTTTATAGGAATAACTAGAAATGCATTAGAGCGGTTGTTGAACTATGACAAGAGGATACATTTCCCTTGCGGTAATTAAGATCAGTTGACAGCTAATTTTTTCCCGCTCTCCTTTTTGGTATATTTTTGGAAATTGGATGAAAATAGGCTATACCTAATGTTAATACATCGTTACATATTTTTATCCCCTCCACTTTGTTACTGACTTATAAATTGCTGCTATTAAAATTTTTCGGAAATGTCAAAATAAAAAATTGAACAACCAAAGAGTTCCTAGTCTGATTCTTTGCAAAAGCACTGCCAGGCCAGTGCTTGAACGTCAAAATAGAGCCATTAAACATATTCAATCAATCTATTTTCCGAGTTGTGTGAAAAACTCTCAACGACTTGTATAACTGAGTAGTTGCGTAACGTGACGGGCTTTCATCAATATCAACCACTGTTTTGTGTTTTTACCAAAACTCGAAATGCATCCCAATGAAAAGGACAAATTTTACGTGATGATGACTTGGAAAAAACTTCATATATGACTAAATTGAGATACGCACAAGGGAAAAAAATTTGATGCATGCGTTTGCTACAAATTGCTTGGATGATTGCTGCCGATATAGCTGTTGACGAATAGGCTCAAATTTCTAAAGTAAGGCCGAGCTCCTCGAAAGTTTATCAGCAACCAGTCAAGTTGCACTTGCTACTAGGGTGTTTTCTTTACAATGAAATTTTTTCAGAACAAACATTAAATCTATTATCCATCCGCGTGGATTTTTTACTGCAAACGACCAAATTGATAAACTGCCAAGATTTGGATATATTTTGGCAAGATGTCGGTGTTTTTTGCCATGAATTGGTTATTTTTGGCTGGAATTGTGTATTATTGCCAAGAGTTAGGTTTCTTTGCCAATGAATTGAGTATTTTAGGGCAAGAATTGGGTATTTTTTTTACCAGTATTTGTTTTCTTTCGCAAAAAATTTGGTATTCTTTTGCAAAAATTGTGTATTTGGTTATAATTGGGTATTTTTGGCCCTAATTGTTTATTTTTGAGAAAAATTGTCAAAATCGGCAAAATTTAGTTATATTAGCAGAAAATTGATTAATTTCTGTTAAAAAATTTACTGATTTTCAATGAAAATTGAACAAAAAGTACACTTTTTTTTAAAAGAACGAAGGAAAAATAAAAAGGTTAAAAATGCGTGAGTGGGAAGTGTATTAGAAAATGCTTCAAAATAAAGTTTCTTCAATTATTTGGTTTAATTTTGTAGGAATAACTAGAAATGCATTAGAGTGGTTGTTGAACTATGACAAGAGGATACATTTCCCTTGGGGTAATTAAGATAAGTTGACAGCTAATTTTTTCCCGCTCTCCTTTTTGGTATATTTTTGGAACTTTGATGAAAATAGGCTATACCTAATGTTAATACATCGTTACATATTTTTAACCCCGCCACTTTCTTACTGACTTATAATTTGTTGCTATCAAAATTTTTCTGAAATGTCATAATAAAAAGATGAGCAACCAAAGAGTTCCTAGTCTGATTCTTTGCAAGAGCACTGCCAGGCCAGTGTTTGAACATCAAAATAGAGCCATTAAACATATTCAAGCAATCTGTTTTCCGAGATGTGTGAAAAAATCTCAACGACCTGTATAATTGAGTAGTTGCGTAACATGACGGGCGTTCATCAATATCAACCACTGTTTTGTGATTTTACCAAAACTCGAAATGCATCCCATTGCAAAAGACAATTTTTTTGCGTGATGATGACTTGGAAAAAATTTCATATATGACTTAATTGAGATACGCACAATGGAATAATTTTGATGCATGCGTATGCTCCAAATTGATCGGAAGCTTGCTGCCGATGTAGTTGTTGATGAATATGCTCAAACTTCTAAATTAAGGCCGAGCTCCGCGAAAGTTCATCTGTAACCAGTCAAGATGCACTTGCTACAAGGGTGTTGTTTTCCTTTGAAATTTTTGAAGAACAAATATTAAATCTCCTATCCATCAGCGTGGATTTTTGACTGCAAACGACCAAATTGATAAACTGCCAAGATTTGGATATATTTTGGCAAGAGGTCGGTGTTTTTTTGCCACGAATTGGTTATGTTTGGCAGGAATTGTGTATTATTGCCAAAACGTGGGTGTCTTTGCCAAGAAGTGAGTATTTTAGGGCAAGAATTGGTTGTTTTTTACCAGTATTTATTTTCTTCGGAAAAAATTCGGTATTCTTTTGCAAAAATTGTTTATTTTGGTTATAAATTGGTATTTTTGGCCCTAATTGGGTATTTTTGAGAAAAATTGTCAAAATTGGCAAAATTTACTTATATTAGCAGAAAATTGATTAACTTCTGGTAGAAATTTACTAATTTTCAAAGAAAATTGAACGAAAAGTACACTTTTTATTTAAAAGAACGAAGGAAAAATAAAAATGTCAAAATTGTGTGAGTGTGAAGTGTATTAGAAAATGCTTCAAAGTAAAGTTTCTTCAATAATTTGGTTAAATTTTATAGGAATAACTAGAAATGCATTAGAGCGGTTGTTGAACTATGACAAGAGGATACATTTCCCTTGGGGTAATTAAGATAAGTTGACAGCTAATTTTTCCCGCCCTCTTTTTTGGTATATTTTTGGAAATTAGACGAAAATAGGCTATACCTAATGTTATTACATCGTTACATATTTTTATCCCCTCCACTTTCTTACTGACTTATAATTTGCTGCTTTTAAAATTTTTTCTGAATTGTCAAAAAACTGGCCAAGCCAGTGTTTGAATGACAAAATAGAGCCATTAAACATATTCAATCGATCTATTTTCCGAGTTGTGTGGAAAAATCTCAACGACCTGTATAATTGAGTAGTTAAGTAACATGACCGGCGTTCATCAATATCAACCACTGTTTTGTGATTTTACCAAAACTCGAAATGCATCCCATTGCAAAAGACAATTTTTTTGCGTGATGATGACTTGGAAAAAATTTCATATATGACTAAATTGAGATACGCACAATGGAATAATTTTGATGCATGCGTATGCTCCAAATTGATCGGAAGCTTGCTGCCGATGTAGTTGTTGATGAATATGCTCAAACTTCTAAATTAAGGCCGAGCTCCGCGAAAGTTTATCTGTAACCAGTCAAGATGCACTTGCTACAATGGTGTTGTTTTCCTTTGAAATTTTTGCAGAACAAATAATAAATCTCCTATCCATCAGAGTGGATTTTTGACTGCAAACGACCAAATTGATAAACTGCCAAGATTTGGATATATTTTGGCAAGAGGTCGGTGTTTTTTTGCCACGAATTGGTTATTTTTGGCAGGAATTGTGTATTATTGCCAAGACGTGGGTGTTTTTGCCAAGAATTGATTACTTTAGGGCAAGAATTGGTTATTTTTTTACCAGTATTTGTATTTTTTTGGAAAAAATTCGGTATTCTTTTGCAAAAATTCTGTATTTTGGTTATAATTTGGTATTTTTGGCCCTAATTTAAGAAAAATTGTTTAAAGCTTCAAAAAAAAATGCTTCAAAGTAAAGTTTTTTCAATTATTTGGTTTCATTTTATAGGAATAACTAGAAATGCATTAGAGCGGTTGTTTAACTATAACAAGAGGATACATTTCCCTTGGGGTAATTAAGATAAGTCGACAGCTAATTTTTTCCCACTCTCCTTTTTGGTTTATTTTTGGAAATTGGATCAAATTAGGCTATACCTAATGTTATTACATCGTTACATATTTTTATCCCCTCCACTTTCTTACTGACTTATAATTTGCTGCTTTTAAAATTTTTTCTGAATTGTCAAAAAACTGGCCAAGCCAGTGTTTCAATGACAAAATAGAGCCATTAAACATATTCAATCAATCTATTTTCCGAGTTGTGTGGAAAAATCTCAACGACCTGTATAATTGAGTAGTTAAGTAACATGACCGGCGTTCATCAATATCAACCACTGTTTTGTGTTTTTAACAAAACTCGAAATGCATCTCAATGAAAAGGACAATTTTTATGTAATGATGACTTGGAAAAAAACTTCATATTTGACTAAATTGAGATACGCACAATGGAAAAACTTTGATGCATGCGTATGCTCCAAATTGCTCGGAAGATTGCTGCCGATATACCTGTTGACGAATAGGCTCAAATTTCTAATTTAAGGTCGACTTCCGCGAAAGTTTGTCAGTAACCAGTCAAGTTGCACTTGCTACTTGGGTGTTTTCTTTACATTGAAGTTTTTTAAAAACAAATATTAAAGCTGTTATCCATCAGCGTGGATTTTTGACTGCAAATGATCAAATTGATAAACTGCCAAGATTCGGTTATATTTTGTCAAAAGGTCGGTGTTTTTTATCACGAATTGGTTGTTTTTGGCAGTAATTGTGTATTATTGCAAAGAACGGGGTGTCTTTGCAAAGAATTGAGTATTTTAGGGCAGGAATTGGCTCTTTTTTTTTACCAGTATTCGTGTTTTTTGGAAAAAAAGTCGGCATTCTTTTTTATTTTTGGCCTTAATTGGGTACTTTTGAGGAAAATTGTCAAAATTGGCAAAATTTACTCATATTAGCAGAAAATTGATTAACTTCTGGTAGAAATTTACTGATTTTCAATGAAAATTGAACAAAAAGTACACTTTTTATTTAAAGAACGAAGGAAAAATAAAAATGTTAAAATTGTGTGAGTGTGAAGTGTAATAACTAGAAATAACTAGAAATGCATTAGAGCGGTTGTTGAACTATGACAAGAGGATACATTTCCCTTGGGGTAATTAAGATAAGTTGACAGCTAATTTTTTCCCGCTCTCCTTTTTGGTATAGTTTTGGAAATTAGATGAAAATAGGCTATACCTAATGTTATTACATCGTTACATATTTTTATCACCTCCACTTTCTTACTGACTAATAATTTGCTGCTATCAAAATTTTTCTGAAATGTCACAATAAAAAGATGAACAACCAAAGAGTTCCTAGTCTGATTCTTTGCATGAACACTGCCAAGCCAGTGTTTGAACATCAAAATAGAGCCATTAAACATATTCAATCAATCTATTTTCCGAGTTGTGTGAGAAAAGCTCAACGACCTGTATAATTGAGTAGTTGCTTAATAAGACCGGCGTTCATCAATATCAAAATTTAATTACATCAGCAGTAAATTGATTACAGTCTGGTAAAAATTGACTGATTTTCAATGAAAATTGAACAAAAAGTACACTTTTTATGTAAAAGAACCGAGGAAAATTAAAAAGGTTAAAAATGTGTGAGTGTGAAGTGTATTAGAAAATGCTTCAAAGTAAAGTTTCTTCAATTATTTGGTTAAATAGATAGGAATAACTAGAAATGCATTAGAGCGGTTGTTGAACTATGACAAGAGGGTATATTTTCCTTGGGGTAATTAAGATAAGTTGACAGCTAATTTGTTCCCGCCCTCTTTTTTGGTATATTTTTAAAATTCAGATGAAAATAGGCTATACCTAACGTTAATACATCGTTACATAATTTCATCCCCTCCGCTCTCTTGCTGACGTTTGATTTGCTGCTGTAAAACTTTTTCTGAAGTGTATTTTATGGCAAGAATTGTGTATTCTTTTTACCAGGAATTGGGATTTTGGCAAAAATTGGTTATTTTTGTAAAAATTTGTTATTTTTGGCAATAATTGGGTACTTTTTGGCAAAAATTGTTAAGTTTGGCAAAATTTACTTAAATCAGCGGGAAATTGCTTAAAATCAAATAAAAATTGAATTAATTTCAATAAAACTTGAGATGAAAGTATTCTCTTTTTTTAAAACAACGAACAAAAATTTTAATTATTAAAACTGTGTGCATGTGAAGTGTATGAAAAAATGCTCAAAAGTGAAATTTCTTTAATTATTTAGTAAAATAAATAAGATTAACAAACATGCGCTGAAGCGGTTGGTGAATTGTTGCAAGCGGATGCATTGCCCTTGGTGTAATTAAAATAAGTTGACAGCTTCTTTGTTCCTGCTCTCTTTTTCAAGTGCACCTTTGGAAATTGGATGAAAATAGGCTATACCTAGTGTTAATACAAAGGTACATAACTTTATCCCCTCCCCTTTCTTGATGACATATAACTTGTTGCTATATATTTTTTTCTGAAATGGCAAGATATAAATATGAACAACCAAAGAGGTCCCCGACTGATTTTTTGCAAGAGCACTGCCAAACCAGTGTTTGAACCTTACAATAGAGCAATTAAACACATTCATTCAGTCTACGGGAAAACCCACTGAATAAAGAAACACACTCAACGACCGGCATAATTGAGTAGATTCGTAACATGTCCGGCGTTTATCATAATCATGCAAATTTTCGAGTTTCTGCGAAAAATCGAGTTTTAAACCAAAGGGCACATAGTGTACACGATAATAACATGGAAACAATTTCATATATGAATTTAGATACGTACAATGGAATATTTTTGATGCATGCTTATGCTGAGTATCTGTTTGGTCGTTAGCACATTTCATTTATCTTCTCAATCTGCGCGGAGAAATGTTGCCTATGTAGCTGTTGATGATCGAGCTCAAATTTCTAAATTAATGGCGAGCTGTGTGAATACTAATCAGTAATCAGTCGAGTTGCAATTGCTCGAAGGGTGTTTTTTTGCTATGAAAAATTTGCAGAAAAGTCTCCTACCCATCAGCGTGGATTTTTGACTGCTAACAATCGAAATGCTAAACTAACAAAAGTTGGTTACATTTTGGCAAGATATCGGTGTTTTTTGCCAAAAATTGGGTATTTTTTACAGTGATGGTGTATTATTTCCGAGAATTGGTTTTTTTTGCCAAGAATTGGGCATTTTATAGCAAGAATTGTGTATTTTTGTAATAATTTTGTTTTTTTTTGGCAATAATTGGGAATTTTTGGGCAAAAAACGTTAAATTTGGCAACCTTTACTTAAATCAGCAGAAATTTGGTTAAAGTCAAGTAAAAATTGAATTAATTTCAATAAAACTTGAAATAAAAGTATGCTCTTTTTATAATAGAACGAATAAAAAATTTAATTATTAAAGTTGTGTGCAAGTGAAACGTATGAAAAAACGCTCAAAAGTGAAATTTCTTTAATTATTTAGTAAAATAAATAAGATTAACAAAGATGCGCTGAAGCAGTTGGTGAATTGTCGCAAGCGGATGCATTGCCCTTAGTGTAATTAAAATAAGTTGACAGCTTTTTTGTTCCTGCTCTCTTTTTTAAGTGCACCTTTGGAAATTGGATGAAAATAGGCTATACCTAGTGTTAATACAAAGGTACATAATTTTATCCCCTCCCCTTTCTTGATGACATATAACTTGTTGCTATATATTTTTTTCTGAAATGGAAAGATATAAATATGAACAACCAAAGACTTCTCCCTCTGATTCTTTGCAAGAGCACTCCCATGACACAGTTTGAACATTAGAATAGATCAATTACACACATCCTAAAATTTCCTCGTCAGAGTTTTCTGCAGGAGCACTGCCAAGCCAGTGTTTGAACAATGCAATAGAGCAATTAAACACGTTCAATCAATCTACGGGAAAACCCACTGAATAAAGAAACACACTCAACGACCGGCATAAGTGAGTAGATGCGTAACATGTCCGGCGTTCATCATTATCACGCAAATTTACTCGAGTTTTACACCAAAAGGCACATATTGTACCCGATAATAACATGGAAACAATTTCATATATAAATTTAGTTACCTTACAATAGAATATTTTTGATGCATGCTTATGCTGAGTATCTATTTCGGCGTGAGCACATTTCATTTATCTTCTCAATCTGCTCGGAAAAATGTTGCCTATGTAGCTGTTGATGATTGAGCTCAAATTTCTAAATTAATGGCGAGCTGTGTGAAAGCTAATCAGTAATCAGTCGAGTTGCAATTGCTGGAAGGGTGTTTTTTTGCTATGAAAAATTTGCAGAAAAGTCTCCTATCCATCCGCGTGGATTTTTGACTGCAAACGATCGAATTGCTAAACTAACAAAAGTTGGTTGCATTTTGGTGAGGTATCGGTGTTTTTTGCCAAAAATTGGGTATTTTTTCACAGTGATTGTGTTTTATTTCGGAGAATTGGTTTTTTTGCCGAGAATTGGGCATTTTATTGCAAGAATTGTGTATTTTTGTAATAATTTGGTATTTTTGGCAAAAATTGGGTAATGTTTGGCAAAAAATGTTAAATTTGGCAACATTTACTTAAATCAGCAGAAAATTGTTTAAAGTCAAGTAAAAATTGAATTAGTTTCAATTGAACTTGAAATAAAAGTATTCTCTTTTTATAATAGAACGAATAAAAATTTTAATTATTAAATTGTGTGCATGTGAAGTGTATGAAAAAAAAGCTCAAACGTGAAATTTCCTTAATTATTTAGTTAAATAAATAAGATTAACAAAGATGCGCTAGAGCGGTTGATGAATTGTCTCAAGCGGATGCATTGCCCTTGGTGTAAATAAAATAAGTTGACAGCTTTTTTGTTCCTGCTCTCTTTTTTTAAGTGCACCTTTGGAAATTGGATGAAAATAGGCTATACCTAGTGTTAATAAAAAGGTACATAACTTTATCCCCTCCCCTTTCTTGACGACATATAATTTGTTGCTATATATTTTTTTTCTGAAATGGCAAGATATAAATCTGAACAACCAAAGAGTTCCTAGTCTGATTCTTTGCAAGAGCACTGCCAAGCCAGTGTTTGAACTTCAAAATAGAGCCATTAAACACATTCAATCAATCTGGTTTCCGATTTGTGTGCAAAAAAAGACGAATTGTATAATTGAGTAGATGTGTAACCATACCGTCGTTGATCACTATCAACCACAGTTTCGTGTTTTTACCAAATTCGAAATGCATCCCAATGAAAAAGACATATTATCCGTGATGATGACTTGGGAAAAATTTCATAGATGGCTAAATTGAGATACGCACAATGGAATAATTTTGATTCATGCGTATGCTCCAAATTGCTCGGAAGATTGCTGCCGATATAGCTGTTGATGAATATGCTCAAACTTCTAAATTGAGGCCGAATTACGCGAAAGTTTATCAGTAACCAGTCAAGTTGCACTTGCTACTAGGGTGTTCTTTTACATTGAAATTTTTACCAAAGAAATATTAAATCCATTATCCATCCGCGTGGGTTGTTGACTGCAAACGATCAAATTGACAAACTGCCAAGATTTGGTTATATTTTGGCAAGAGGTCGGTGTTTTTTGCCACCAATTGGTTATTTTTGGCAGTAATTGTGTATTATTGCCAAGACGCCAAGACGTGGGTGTTTTTTTTCAAGAATTTAGTAATTTAGGGCAAGAATTGGGTATTTTTTTAACAGTATTTGAGTTTTTCGGAACAAATTTGTTATTCTTTTGAAAATTGTGCATTTCGGTTATAGTTGGGTATATTTGGCCTTAGTTCGGCATTTTTGAGAAAAAGTTGTTAATATTGGCTAAATTTACTTATATCAGCAGAAAATTATTAAAACTCTGTTAAAAACTGACTGATTTTCAATGAAAATTGAACAATAAGTGCACTTTTTTTTTAAAAGAACAAAGGAAAATTAAAATTGTTAAAATTGTGTGCGTGTGAAGTGTATTAGAAAATGCTTCAAAGTAAAGTTTCTTCATTTATTTGGTTAAATAGACGGGAATAACTAGAAATGCATTAGAGCGGTTGTTGAACTATCACAATAGGATGCATTGCCCTTGGGGTAATTAAGATAAATTGACAGCTGTTTTGTTTCCGCTCTGTTATTTAGGAAAATTTTTGGAAATTGAATAAAAATAGGACTATACCTAACGTTAATTTATGGGTACTTAATTTTGTGCCCTCGCCTTTCCTGCTGACATATAATTTGTTGCTCTAAAGTTCTTTTTCTGAAATCACAAGATATAAAAAAACACCCAACCAAAAAGTTCTTTGTCAGATTTTCTGCAAGAGCACTGCCAAGCCAGTGTGTGAACAAAACAATACAGCAATTAAACACGTTCAAGCAACCTAAGGGTCAACCGAGTTCTTTAAAAAAAATCTCAAGGGCCGGCTCAATTGAGTAGATGCGTAACACGACCGGCGTTCATCATTATCAACCAGGACTTCATATTTTTGCCAGAATTCAAATTATATTCTAAAAAAGCACATATTGTACATGATAATGTGTAGAAAACAACTTCATAAACGACTAAACTGAAATTTACTTTCAGGATTGGGAATTCGCGATACGAATCGCTAGTTAGCTTTCTGCGATTACGTTTGAAAAGCAAATTGCTAAATTTAAGTCAACCAATACTTCATGTTTTTGCCAGATCTCAAGTTTTTTTCCAAAAAGCCACATATTGTACATCTTAATGACTCAAAATTAACTTCACATATGACTGAATTGAGATACGTTTAATGGAGGAATTCTGATGCATGATTATGCTCAGCATCTATTTGGGATTTCGCACATTTCATTTATCTTCTCAAATTGCTCAAAAGATTGCTGCTGATTGAGCTGTTGACGAAAAGGCTCAAACGTCTAAATAAGGGTTGAGCTCGGCGATGGTATATCAGTAACCAGTCAGGTTGCACTTGCTAGGAGAGTTTATTTTAGCTATATGCATTTGTATTGATTCAAAATTTGAACACCGCCAGCACATTTTTACTTGTAGCAGCGAAAGAAATTTAGCTATATGCATTTGTATTGACTAAAATTTTGAACACCGCCAGCACATTTTTACTTGTAGCAGCGAAAGAAGTTATCGAAGCATTTTATATGCTAACAATCTATTGTTCAAAAATTTGGCAGACTTGTTGAGATCTGGCGGAGAACTGCATAATAAGATAAAGAATGACAGTAATTTTACCAAATTAATAACAATTGAGTGCTGTTATGACTCTGATGACTACTGTGAGTAGCTAGAATCCTTTCCAAAAATTGTCACTGCGAACATAGTCAACTTTAGTTTTTACAAGAGAAGAGTTATTTCTATTTCAATTTTTGGGAACTATGATCAACATTTCAACGGTGGGATTCCATGGGACCATTTTTCTTCTCTTTAGAAATTTGACATTTGATTTCCGCAGTTAACAACCGGCTTTGTAGCTCACTGCCGGTACCTTGGCGACAGTCTATCCTAAAATTTTGTGAATATTGGTATCAGGGTGAACAATGGGTGTCAGATATGTCTGGAAACTCGGAAAAAATAAATGCACGCTTGAGAAACGCACAGGTTTGTCCGCAGTTGGTAGCATAAATTTAAAAAAGTAAAGAAAAAATAGATCATAGTTAACGAGTTTGGGCCCAACCATTGGGTCACAATCTTTTGTAGCAACTAAATGGAAGAATTTCGTTGAAAAAGGTTGAACACTGCTATCTAATAGATCAATCAAAGATGTTCAATCAATCAGTCTACGGGCAAACCAAGTTACTTGAAAAAAACTTCAGTTACTTCTCAGTTACCAAGTTACTTCTTTTTTTGCCAAAACTCGAGTTTTACCCCAATAGGGCACACTGTACATGATAATGACTTGGAAGCCACTTCATAGAAGGCTAAATTGAGATACTAACAATGGAATAATTTTAATGCATGCTTAAGTTGAGTACCTATTTGAGCATTCTCACATTTGATTTATCTTCTCAAAGTTCTTGGAAGGTTGCTGCTGATGCAGTTGTTGATGAATAAGCTGATAATTCAAATTAAGTTTGAGCTTCACAAAAGTTAATTAGTAACCAGTCAAGTTGCATTTGAAGTTAGAAAAGACAGACTATGTTAGAATATAATTAGATCTAAAATTTTAAACCCCCCGTCTATAGTGAAGTGTTCGGAATTTTGACATCAGTGGGTGAAAACTATCTGTAAAAACTCAAAAACAATAAATGCACGCTTGAAAAACAAACTGATTTAACCGCAGTTGGTAGTCTAAATTAAAAAAGTAAAGAAGTACAAATAGAGAATGTTTTACAAGTTTGGGACCAAAAATTGGCTGACCATCTTTGTTGCAAATAAAAGAAAGAAGTTCGCTGAGAAAATTAAGCACAGTTATACAATAGAGCAATCAAACACTTTCAATCAAGCTGCGTTCAAAGCGAATTATTTTAAAAAACTCGTCGACCAGCATACTTGAGTAAGCGTAAGATGACCGGCGTTCATAATTATCAACTTCACTCTCTTTTTTGTCAAAACTCGAGTTTTGTCCCAATAAAAGGGACATATTGTACATTATAATGACTTGGAAGCCACTTAATAGATAACTTAACTGAGATACGTACATTGGAATCAATTTGAAGCATGCTTATGCACGGTTTCTATTTGGGCGTTCTCACAATTCATTTAATTTCTCAATGTTCTCGGAAGATTGCTGCTGATATAGCTGATTAAGCTCAAACCTCTAAAAAAAGTTTGAACTCCTCACCGGTTTATCAGTAACCAGTCAAGTTGCACTTGCTACGATGGTGTTTTTTTACTTTCAAAAGTTTGCTTACAAACGACCAAATTGTGGATGGGTATCTATCTATCTGAGCCTATTGTGGTGACTAGTGGACGAGTCTGTTAGCTGTCAACAAATGCTTCTACTTGCTTCTAATAGAGGTGGTGTCAACTCAAAAATATATCTAGAGGTCATACAGATTTCATTACTGTATTGCGGATGAAATCAGCGGTGCCAATTTACTGGATTTGTTGTTCAAAATTATTAGTTAATCCGCGGAGCGAAATCGCTATTAATTTTGTAGTTCGAGAATCCGTCTTTCTAGGTTCCAATTTTATGTACTATTGGCGACACCAAATTAGCTCTGCTTTAGGAACGAGTATTTCGCTTAGCGAAATAAGGCTAAAATTATCACGCTACGATTGGGTGATTCGCGAGGCGAAATTCGCATAAAAAGAGATGCAACTAACTTTGAATTCAGAATTGAGAAGAATGATGAAATTAAAATTAACTGAATATGATCAACAATTCGATCACATCTAAATGTTTCCAAAAGCGGCAACTCAAATCACAAGACTACATGAACAGACATTGATTTCCGTTAGAATATGTAAGCAAATTGAATAAACAAGAAATATGAAGATTTGATCTCCAAACAGGAAATTGACAATGAAATTAGAACTAAAAGATAATCCAATTTAACTAGATTAAAATAACTAAAATTAAACGGATTTGGAACCCCAAATCGATAGCCCTATCCATACTAAGTCATACTATCTCACACTAGAGAAAAAGTCTTCGAAATGTTGCTGAAGGTTCTAAAATATAGAAAGCTGGTGAGTGAATTCTCATGTTATTGGGACAAAAATTCATCGCCTCATCGTTGAGGCATCATGTTCGGGGATTTTATACCAACTATTCAGATGCATAGTAGCTGGCATCACAACACTTTGGTTGAGTTTGTTGTACTGCTGAAAACTATCCGTGGTCAATTGTGCCATGTTTTGGTTATTACTTAGTCAAATTGGGCAATTGCGGTGCGATTGCCACTTTACTAAAATTGGTTTTGAAATTTATTTTCAGGATTGGGAATTTGCGATACGAATGGCTAGTTAGCTTTCTGCGATTACGTTTGAAAAGCAAATTGCTAAATTTAAGTCAACCAATACTTCATGTTTTTGCCAGATCTCAAGTTTTTTTCCAAAAATGTACATATTGTACATCTTAATGACTCAAAAACATTTCACATATGACTGAATTGAGATACGTACAAGGGAAGAATTTTGTTGATGCATGCTTATGCTCAGTGTCTATTTGGGCGTTCGCCCATTTCATTTATCTTCCCAAATTGCTCCAAAGATTACTGCTGTTATAGCTGTTGACGAATAGGCTCAAATTTCTAAATTAAGGTCAAGCTCGGCAAAGATTAATAAGTAACCAGTCAGGTTGCACTTGCTAGGAGGGTGTTTTTTACTTTGAAATTTTTGCAGAAAAAATATTAGATCTTCTGTCCATCCAAGTGCATTTTTAACTGCAAACAACCGAATTGCGGATGGGCGTTCATCACATAAAAAAATTTAGCTATATGCATTTGTATTGATGCAAATTTTGAACACCACCAGCTCTTTTTTTCTTGAAGAAAGTTTTTTGTAGCAGCGAAAAAATTTATCGGAGCGTTTTTTATGCTAACAATCTAACGTTCGAAATTTGGCAGACTGGTTGAAATGTGGTGGAAAACTTCATAATAATGTAAAGAATGACAGTAATCTTACCAAATGAAACAAATGGGTGCTGTTATGACTTCCATGCCTAATCTGCGTAGCTAGAACGCTTTCCAAAAATTATCACTAAGAACATAGTCAACTTTAGTTTTTACAATAGAAGAGTTATTTCTAATTCGGTTTTTAGGAACTAAGATCAACAATTCAACAGTGGGATCTCATGGGACTATTTTTTTTCTAGAAATTTGAAATTTGATTTTTGCATTTAACAACCGGCTGTGTAGCGCATTGCCGGTACCTTGGCAACAGTCTATCATAAAGTTTTTTGAATATTGCCATCAGTGTGAACAATGTTTGTAAGCAACGTGTGAAAACTCTATATCTGTAATGAGCTATTTGTGAGCTATAAAGCTATGTCTGTAAGCTATGAGTTTAGGTCCAACCATTAGGTGACCACCTTTTGAAGCATTTAAATGGAAGAAGTTGTTGAAAAAGATTGAACACTGCTATATAATAGAGCAATCAAAAACTTTCAATCAATCAGTCTACGAGCAAACCGAGTTATTTAACAAAAAACGTTCGTCAACTCTAGTTTTACCCCAATAGGGACACATTGTACATGATAATGACTTGAAAATCACTTCATAGACGGCTAAATTGAGATTCTAACAATAAAGATACTAACTAATAATTTTGATGCATGCTTATGTTGAGTACCCATTTGGGCATTCTCACATATCATTTATCTTCTCAAAGTTCTTGGAAAATTGCTGCTGTTGATGAATAAGCTGATAATTAACAAAACTGAGCTGCACAAAACTTTATTAGTAACCAGTCAAGTTGCATTTGAAGTTGAAGAAGATTGAAAGAGTTAGAAGATAATTATATCAAAATTTTAAACCCCCGACTAAAGTAAAGTTTTGGGACAATTGACATCAAAGGGTGAAGGCTGTCTCTAAATTCTCAGAAACATCAAATGCAAGCTTGAAAAACGCACTGATTTAACCGCAGTTGGTAGTCTAACTTAAAAAAGTAAAGAAGTACAAATAGAATTGTTTTACAAGTGACCAAAATCTGGCTGACTAGTTTGTTGCAACTAAACAGAAGAAGTTCGCCGAGAAAATTAAACACTGTTATACAGTAGAGCAATCGAAAACTTTCAATCAATCTACAATCAAAGCAACTTATTGAAAAAATCTCGTCGACCGGCATAATTGAGTAGATGCGTAACATGACGGGCTTTCATTATTATTATTTTAACTTTCGTGTTTTTGTCAAAACTCGTGTTTTGTCCAACTAAAAGGGACATATTTTACATTATAATGACTTGGAAGCCACTTAATAGATTATTTAACTGAGATACGTACATTGGAATCAGTTTGAAGCATGCTTATGCTCGGTTTCTATTTGGGCGTTCTCACAATTCATTTAACTTCTCAATGTTCTCGGAAGATTGCTGCTGATATAGCTGATAAGCTCAAACCTCTAGCATAAGTTTGAATTCTGCAGCAGTTTACCGGTTACCAATCAAGTTGCGCTTACTACGATGGTGCTTTTTTACTTTCAAAAGTTTGCATAGAATATAATAAATCTCCGATCCATCCCTGTAGGTGTTTGACTGCAAACGACCAAACTGCGGATGGGTATTTATCTGAGCCCATTGTGGTGAAAAGTGTACGAATCTGTTAGCTGTCAACAAAAGCTTCTACTTGCCTCTAATAGAGGTGGTGTCAACTCAAAAATGTACTAAAGAAAAAAGTTTTCAAAATGTTTCTTAAGGTTCTAAAATAGAGAAAGCTGGTGAGTGAATTCTCATGTTATTGGGACAAAAATTCATCGCCTCATCGTTGAGGCATCATGATCGGGGATTTTATACCAACTATTCAGATGCATAGTAGCTGGCATCACAACACTTTGGTTGAGTTTGTTGTACTGCTGAAAACTATCCGTGGTCAATTGTGCCATGTTTTGGTCATTACTTAGTCAAATTGGGCAATTGCCGTGCGATTGCCACTTTACTTAAATTGTTTTTGAAATTTATTTTTAAAATTGGGAAATCGCGATGCGAATGGCTAGTTAGCTTCCAGCGATTACTTTTGAAAAGCAAATTGATAATTTTATATTGCAACTGATTTTGAGGAGCACAATTGAAACTATGAAGTGAAAATGTACAAATTAGATCAGAAAGGAAATTAAATTAATCATAAGGTGATCACGCTGTGAAAAGAGGAAGTTGAATTTAGCTTATATTGAGAACAGACAGTTTCTAGAACATGAAGACGTTCTCTAGAACATGAACAAACTGGAAGTTGCAACAGTGATGATTAATGAATTAAATATGATGGAAAATTGAACTAAATTACTGCCCCTGAAAATAAAGAAAACGAATTTAAATTAATTACGGTAAATGATATCTTGGAAAAAATATCCAGTCATTATGACAATCCCCCTGTGATGAGAAGTAAAATAAAAATATAATCAGAATATTAATACTTATTCGCCGGTTAATAAGTAATAAAAAACTATTTTATTAAACATTACTATAGAGTTTGCCGAGTTTCAACAGAGATTTAGTCTGAATTATCTGATTGTTGTTGTTCCGAATCCAATACGGTTGTTTCCCTTCCTGTAGAAATATTGGGATTTGGATCAACTGTCCAACTTTCATTTGGGTTTCTCGGTGATACCGTTCCATTGAGTGCCGTGTCTGAGACAGGTTTTTCAGTCGTTCTTCAACACATGTGTATGTTGAATATCCTGGGTTATCATTCGCGTTTGTTGTTTTATCACTTTTCGTTGTTTCTTCATTTGCCTGTTACTTCTTCTATCTGAAGAAGATTCCGAGTCAAATGTGTCACTGTTTTGCGGAGTACGTCTCTTTTTCTCGAAAAATCGGTTAATTGCGGCGCGGATGGACCTAACGAGGATGGTTGAGTCGGTGGAGGTGCAATTAGTTGAAATCGGCTAAAGTGAAGTATTTTCAAGAGATCAGGTCTATTCTTGAATGCTTCATCATGTTTCGAATTGCGTTTAGGATAAGCATTTTGAGAGCTTTTGCAACGTAACTAGCTGTTGAAATGCAAGAACGAGCCGAAGAGACCCCACTAACATTGTGGGGCTGTTTTTTAGAGCGTTTAATTTTCTCACTACCAAGATCGCTTCTGAGGAGGTTTTTTTTGTTGTTTTGAATCTTCTGCTCAAATGTTTTTCTTGTTGACGTTAGGCGGCCTTCTGTCTGCGTAATGAGCCAGGTCTGTGTCTCTTTCTTGCGTTGTTCCAAATTTGGCTATGTCCGAACTTCGCACCCTCAGGTTTCCTAGTTAAACTTGTTAATGGGCTCAGTTTGCCCACGGTACTACAAGGTGCTAAAGCCTCATACAATAAATCCAAATTTTTTTGTCTATGGGCGGCGTGGATATTTTGGGCTGGTTTAAACTGTACGCTTTTTTCAGTACGTGGGATGGGTCGCAAAATATTGTCTGACCACATGAGTCTGTTTTCTTTATCTTGCACATTGTTGTTGTTGATAAGCTCGAGCATTCGCCGCGCAAATTACGTTTTTGATCGCCACATCGGAACACATGTCTGTGTCTGCCCACTGTTCAACGGTCAAATTTGTGCGGCCTGGAATTGTATCTTCGTCTAAACAATATTTATTTATTTTGGTTATAATTAAATTTTTTTACTATTTGATTTAGTTGCTATATTGCATGCTGTTTTAGTACAATTTCTGCCAAAAGTGCCTCAAATGGTGTAAAATTAATCGTTTTTCTGTTTGGTTATTCTTTTGTTGTGAAATATTACTTATTTTACATGTTGTAAATTATATTTTTATCTAAGTATTATTTCATACACCATAATTGTCATTTTCCAAATTGAATGAGGCGTTTGACATGGCCTATTTCTCTAGAGCTTTGTGCA
This sequence comes from Convolutriloba macropyga, assembly GCF_964194025.1. Classification (NCBI taxonomy): domain Eukaryota; kingdom Metazoa; phylum Xenacoelomorpha; order Acoela; family Convolutidae; genus Convolutriloba; species Convolutriloba macropyga. The sequence continues at coordinate 29,515,603 of NC_134478.1, read as the reverse complement.
GGGGCATTTGTTGGTTCAATATATATATATATATATATATATATATATATATATATATATATATATATATACATATGTATATATATATATATATATATATATGTATTTAAGGATTTAATTACAGGATATTTGGACTGGAAGCATTATTAATTTTTTTAGGATATCTCGAAGATCTATCAAGGCCTGTTATGAAACTTTGTTCTAATGGCTTTTCGTTAATAATGGGCAGCAAAAATCTAGTTGTAAATCGACATTTAGTTCGGCTCAATTAGGGCCTGGTGAAAACTTGCCCTGCGGAATCACTGATTTTAAGTTCTTACCGATGTCTTTGCAAGTTTTGAAACTCACTAATTTTTGTTAATGTATCGCGATGATTATATGACCACCACATATTCTTTACGAGTGATAGCATCGCAAAGCCCCCGGATGTGTTGAAGCGCTGTCTTCTAAAACGGCGTCTTTTATTGCTTTGGGGATTAATATACGCTCATCGAGACACAAGCACCCAATCTCGCCAGTATGAGTTTTTGTAAGGACTGATGTCCTTCAGTCTCTCCTCATTGTTTTCTAAGACACAATCCCGCACTTCCTTTAAGATTGCGTCCTTCTCCGTCAGAATGGTCAAAAGTTTCCTTTGTCGAAAACTCTGTTGATCGTTTTGGACAGTCTGCGATCATCTCATGTGTCTAGTGCACTGGTAGAAGGTATCGTTTCCGTTGTGGATGAATTATTGGTGTCTGGTGTCGTTTTTTTCTGAATTTATCTGAGAAGGTTTCTCGGGTTTTTGTTGGTGATGTTTTGGAAGATTTTTTTTTTGAGACTTTTTGGAAGTAGAGGCAATTGAATTGATATCAGTGAGTTTAGTTGCAAAAAAGTTATTGACAGAAAGCGAAGCATTTCTGGATGCTTTGTATATCTTGATAGAATTTTTGAGTTTCGCGCTTAATTAAGAAATTTTATGATGATTTGCTGATTTTGTATCAAATATGGGACTTTTTGGGTCAGATCGGTTACGTTCTTTATTGTCTGACATTTGCCAAACATTTGCATCGAATTTATTATGGGAATTTGATCTATTTAATGACAGGTTAGTTAGTGCAAATGGTGGTTTTGAATGCATGGGGGGCATTTGCGACGCGATTTACGTTTTTAAAATGATATTATTGAGCTTATGTGACAGTTTAAATTGCGAAGCAATTGACGGTGAAGTATTGGAATGTTGAAATGAGATGCAATTTGTTGATTCTTTAATTGTAATTTTCTGCTGCTTTAAATGGTTGTTTAATTTGCGAAAGGCATGGTTAATTTTGAATAGTTGACTTTTGTTTCAAAATGCTTTTTTTTCTGTAACGCTAATGATCTACGTTCAATAAGTTGTTCGAAGGAATCTCGGATTTTGAAAACAGTAGCCACCACAAAATGCTCACCGTATGATGAAATTTTTTTCTGCAGCAAATTTGTTAACGGAATTTGATCTGTTTAATGACAAGGTATTTAGTGCAAATGGTGGTTTTGAATGCATGGGGGGCATTTGCGACGCGATTTACGTTTTTAAAATGATATTATTGAGCTAATGTGATAGTGTACATTGCGAAGCAATTGACGGTGAAGTATTAGAAGGTTGCAAATGCGATGCAATGTGCTGATTCTTTAATTGTAATTTTCTGCTGCCTAAAATGGTTGTTTAACTTGCGAAAGGCATGGTTAATTTCGAATTGGTGACTTTTGTTTCAAAATGCTTTTTTTTCTGTAACTCTAATGATCTACGTTCAATAAGTTGTTCGAAGGAATCTCGGATTTTGAAAACAGTAGCCACCACAAAATGCTCGCCGTATCATGAAATTTTTTCTGCAAAAAGATTTCTCGAGATGTGGTCTACAAGGCCACTTTCTGCTCCTGGCTTTTGTTCTATGGCAAAATTGTAACGAAGTAGTCAATCAATTCATCGGGTAAGTCAACTGTTCCCAGATTTTTTCAAACAATGTTCATTAGTTATTGATAGAAGAGCTCTATGATCATTAATTACAGTAAAATCATTACCATAAAGGTAATATTTGAAATAGTCAAATGACCATTCAACTGCTAAAAATTCCAATTCATTTACGCTATATCGTTCTGACGTGGGATTGAGAAAATGCGATGCGAATGCATTGGGTTTCCACCCCTCTGTAGTTTTTTTCGAGTGCTGCACAAAGTCCGGCACGCTCAGCTTCGCATTTTACTCTAACATCTAGTTTGGAATTATAGTGGCAATTTTCATTTATTTGTGCTAATTTATCTTTGATTATATTGAGTGTTTGGTATGTGACTCAGACCAAACTTACTTTGCGGATTTTTTCAATAATGGTCTAAGGGTTGACAAAGTAGAGCTAGTTATGGTTTTAAATTTCTAATATATTGTACTGATCCTAAACGGTTAAGTGTAGTTAGTATTGGAATTGCTAAAATGGCAGCAGTTTTGCTTTCGTGTGGCGAAGTACCTGTTTGAGTACATTTATAATCATGCCATTCATTTTCTGTTTTAGCAAAGTGACATTTTTGTTGATTGATGCGCAAGTTATCTTCATTTAACTTTTTGAGGCATTTGATAACATAATTAATGTTATCGGATTCTGATCCGGTACTAACTGCTATGAAGTCGTCCTACAACCAAAATGGGTTTTAAAGACCTATAAGTGTATAACCCATTGCTCTTTGAAGTTCAGCTGACATATCGTTGAGGCCGTAGAATCCAGTTTTCAAACTATATGTACCTGTTGATTCTTCTCAAAAGATAATGAATTTACAATGCTCAGCAGTGTCTTTGTGTAAGTGTAATTGACTGTATGCATAGTTGAGATCTATGGTTGAAAATTATGCTTGTTGACAGCTTTGTGTATTTGTGAGATGTGGTGTAATTGAGTTTTTTATAATGTCTATGTTAGGCATTCAATATTCGTTTTTGTGAATTGATTTTTGAGGACTTTGGAATCTAGTGCTAAAACTATTGATTGATCTGTTTTACTGTAATCACCAGAGTCAAAATGAAATTTTTGTCAGAACAACTAGACATTTTTTCGATATGTCCTTCTCTTTGTAACCGGTCTGATCCAGCAGTAACAGTAGGCTGTAGATTTATCGGAACGCGACAAATCCATCGTGCTGTTGGGGTAGTCTTTGGGAGGTTATTTGCTAACTTTTTGGCTATAATGCTACACACAAAATCAGAATCAATCATTGAATATAAGGTGATTTCTCCAAATTGAATTTTTCAATTGAGTGGTTCAAATTGATATTTCACGTCACTTGAGATAGCTGCAACATAGTTGACGAAATCACTGTCATAATTTGAATAATATACTTGCTCGTACAGTTCTCTGTAACTGGTTAGTTATTTGATGGATTTTTTTTCATCACTTTTGGCAGTTTTTGCTTCGATCTGATTGACGTCTGTTTGTTGTGGCTGTGACATTTTAGATTGCGATTCCTTAGGTTTACGGGAAACTCTTTGGGAAAGTGGTTTGAGATTCCGCTGTTGTTACATTTCTTTCCTTTGCGGGACACGGTTGACGGTGATTATAGGTCCAGCGCTGACCACAGTTTGAGCAGATGCTTGTATATTGGTAGTCGTGAGGGACAGTTGCTTGCGATTGTAACCTTGTTGTTGTTGTTGGTATTTCATTCTGCGGTGGCGATTTTGAAAGTTGTTGGCTATATTCACCTATTGAGTGTTTGTGTCGAGCTTTTGATTAATCTTCTGTTGGTTTTGATTTCCCAACCCCATTAGAAAATCTATTTCTGGTGCTTTAGTTGGTGAAACCGTTTCTTTTTTTTGTATCTCATAATCAAACATATTCAAGATGAAAGTATCACGTATTAGCGTTGTTTCCTCGTCCCCTAGGCTACAATTCTCCGCCTGTTCAATGAGTCTCCCATAGAAGCTCTCAACAGATCTCTTTATTTCTGTTTCGATGAGAAAAAGACATACAAGTCATATGTTATGTTACGTGTTTTTATGAAGGATTCCTTCATTACACGACAAAGATCTTTCATCGGCTCCTTTTCAATGAGGAAGGCGGGTGTTTGCATTTGAAGATCCTGCGGCCTTCTGTTCCGATGCAGAAGTATAGAAGTGAAGTTGCTTTTTGATCGCAGATGGCACAATGTTTGTCACCACACAGAGTGCCAATTTCATCTATCTTTTTTCATCTGTTTTTCCATTGCGTTTGGTATCGCGTTGGGTTGCCTGTGTGTGGTTTTTCATGGGTTCTCATACACAAGTTAGGGTTGGTATGTGACTCCTGGAGATCGTCCGTTGAGAAGAGCTTCTAGTTATATCCCCTCTTTTGCCAACAATGCAAGTTTCCATTGTTGCGTCTATTTCTCCCGCGAAAGGGGTGTTGTGAAAGTTGCTTTCTCCCAGAAAGCGTCGATATTCAGGGAAGTTTTTCTCGATGTCAATTGCTGACTGCGCCATGTTGTACTGCTGGAGTATATATTTGGTCAATTTTGCCACGTTTGATTTTTACTTAATTGGGCAGTTGCGGTGTGGTTGCCACTTTAGTAAGTTTGATTTTGAAATTTTCTTTTTCAAGATGGTTAACTCTCGACGCGAATGGCTAGTTAGCTTTCTCCGAATGCTTTTGAAACGCAAATTGCTTATTTTAAATTGCAACTGATTTTGAGGAGCACAAATGAAACTATGAAATGAAAATGTACAAATTAGACCAGAAGTGAAGTTAAAGAATTTATAAGGTGATCACGCTGATGAAAAGAAAGTTGAAATTTGTTTACAGTGTGAATAGAGAGTTTCCTGTCTGGAACATGGACAAACTGGAAGTTGCAACAATGATGATGAATCAATAAAGATGAAGGAAAATTGAACTAGATTACTTCCCTGGAAAAAAAAAGAAAATGAATTTAATCTGAATACGGTAATGGATGTTTTGGAATAAATATCCGGTCCGTATGACAGAGTGGTAAAATTATTGCGTACGATGGTGTTCTACAAGGTTAGAAGAGCATGAAAACCTTCAATCATGACGAGAAGAATATATTGATCAGCCAGTTGATGTCATATGCGAAGCATATCAATATGATGAACTATCGGTGTGTTAGCAACCTTTTTGCAACAGATGTTGGTCACTCTAAAATCTACTTGAAAATTTATTGTGCGATTGTGCGATTGTGCGAGTTCTCAGTGCCCTTTTTGGTTGACCCTCTTTAACACCTCTTGATAGAAAGAAGTCGGGTGTCGGCCCAGCAACAGGTGGGTGAAAAATTTAGGCACATTTTAGCTATATGCACTGTATGCAAATTTTGATGCGTATTGTAGCTAGAATCGCATTTACAAAATTGTCCCTGCAAACATAGTCAACTTTACTTTTTATGTATGTGAATGATTCACTGTCCTCGATGCAAAAGGGCGTCCGGTAAAGCCAGAAATTTCCAGGAGATCATTGATTTCGAAATCATTCTTGACATTTTGTACCCAATAGGGGTTGCGATGAGGCATGTCTGTCAATTAGCAAAAGCTGCGTTATGGCAGGAGACAAGCCGTTGATCAATTAAAAATTGCAAACATTGGTTCGGCGCCTTAGTCGTCTGCGCTAATGGAGACTATCGCCGTGGAATATCTGACCAACAGTGACGGCTTCTCTACTCCTCATTAAAATCTGGCCCTGGAGTATCGCAGCAACTGAGTTAACGTAAATATTAGCAAGCATTAGATAAAGCTGCTTTCAAATCATGTTTTAGAAAATCGACTTCAAAAGCAAAAATGGGATGTTTGCTTTGTTTTCTTCACTTGAACCAGGAGCGTGGTTATCAGAATGTCTAAATTGGCAATGAAGCAGTCTTAGACAAGTTCAGCGAACAGCTGTTTTTTTATGTCATGGGGATATTGTTGCCTATCATATAAATATCCATCAAAATGATTTCACTGCTACTAATTTCTTGCCATAAATGTACGCAGATAACATTTCTATGTCCGGTGATATCTATTCGCAGATTTTGAATTCGGGGCTGCTAGCAGCTTAAGAGATGACAGATACTTCTTCGCAACAATCCATTGCCTTCTCAAAAGCATTACAAGCGTCTACGGGTACCATATTCTGCGAGTAATTTTTTTCGTATTTAACCAGATTTCACTTTTCCTATGTTAAAAGATTGTGCGTGCGCATTTTGCGGACAAAAAGGTGGTGACCTATATGGAAATTCCATTCAGTGGTTTTCACTTTTAAGCTGGAAGTTGAAAAGTTAATGCTGCTTCTCACTGCAAAGTATACTTTACGGAAGTGCCATGCACGAGATTTCAGAATTGCAGTAAACTTCCTTATTTAGTATTAATTCCTTATTAAATTAAATCGTGAAATTGAGCGGCAAAAATAATGAAAGGGTTAAAATTTTGTGAAATGCCCTTGCAGCCTAACGTAACTACTTTTCAAATATGATTTATCAGATTTTTCATTTTAAGGCTGCTAATTGTTTTGTGGAAACCATGCACTTTCCCAAAATTTAAGCGCTTTCCGCATCGAACGGAAACCGGCACCTGAAAGCACCAGCGATTTTCTTTGGGAGTAGATTCTTTTCGGTACCAGTAGAAGCTTGTAATGAGCGGATAAAAATGCTGTTTGTGTAAACTTGACATTGTAAACTTGACATTGTCAATGAATGAAAGGAATTAAAGAAACTTATTTTAAACCAGAACAAAACGAAACTCATATTATTCAAAAATCATTTTGATTGTTACCTCAACTCTGAAACTCTTCTATCAGTATCGAGTGTAAAATACTTAGGAGTCATAGTTGATGAAAACTTGAAGAATAAGTCTAATTTTAACAGTCTACACTGCTTCTTATCCAAATTGGCTGGTTTGCTTTGTTGGATGCGTAATTTTCTAAATAAACAGGACTTGCTAAAATTCTACACTTTGTACGTCAGGCTTAAAATGTTGTACGAAAATTTGGTGTACGGTTGTTCGTCAAAACCGGAGCTGAAACTGCTGAAGCGTTTGCAAAATAAGTCTATAGGAAATATTTGTTTTCTGCGCCGATTCGATCTTATTGATTATCTTTTTGAGTTGCATAGAAACTTGCCTATTCATAAACTGTATATATTTGATTTGCTTAAGATTGCTTTAGGATCGTATAATAATCTTCTCGAAGATGAATAGTTGCGCAATCTCTTTTGCCACCGTCAATATTCCAGAATTTTACCCTCGTCACGCGTTCAAATAATATCAAATCCCAAAGTGAAAGGGCAGTTAACCAAGTTATCTATCGCTTATAGGGGTGCAAAGCTCTTGAATTCCATTCATCAATTGGGCTTATTTGATTTGAGTTTTTCCTGTGACAATCAAATACAGCATTTTTGTTCATTACTTCAGGGAAATTGTCTTATTGTACGAAAATGAAGTGGTTGATAAGGTTTTTGCATGATGATGCTTTTAAGCATTAGTTCCTTGCATAACCAAATTTCACTTTTCCTATGTTTATATATTGTGCGTGCGAAACATACTTTTGCATTTTGTGGACCAATAGTTGGTGCCCTATATGGAAATTCCAGTTAGTGGTTTTCACTTTGAAGCTTTAAGTTGAAAAGTGACAACTGCTTTTCACTGCAAATTATGTTCAATGGAAATGCCGTCTGGGAAAGATTAGAATTGCAGTATAATCCCTTATTTAATAATCCTAAACATTAAATTGTAAACTTTAGCGGCAAAAAGATTAAAAGTATTAAAAATTTGTGAAATTCCCTTACAGTCGAACGTAAGTACTTTTCACATTTATTTGACCGGATTTGCCATTTTAAGGCTCTTAATCGGTTGGTGGAAACCACTCTCCCAATATTTAAGTGCTTTCTACATTGAACGGAAAACGGCATTTGAAAGCACCAGCGATTTTCTTTGGAAGTAGATTTTTTGGTACCAGTAGACGCTCGTAATGAGCAGAAAAAAATGCTGCTTCGCAAAGGTAACAACTGATAATTGGCATTTGTTTCACTCTTTTGGTATAGGAGTCTTTTCGTGTCATCTTGAAGTCTCTAACTTAGTTTCCGCCTGTCTGGGGCAATCATTCTCAATTACGGCAATGCGAGGGTCCGGAACAAAATTTATTGCTAGAAATGCAGGAACTTAGGCGTTGGGATTGAGACCTGCAGCTCACAGGAATTGTTTTGTACAATTTTAGTTGTTTTCTTATGTTGTCACCCAGTGAAATGTAACAGCTCTTTCTCAAATATTTTTATTCATTGTTTCAAGCAATGCGTGCAGAGAATAATGAAAACCGTTCGAGAAACAGTAGATTTGCTTCCACGAATTCGCACATTTAATATTGATTTTTTCAACAACATCAAACAGTGAACAGGTAGATTAAACCTTGGTTTAAAAGCACCAATATTTGTTTATTAAGTTTGGCTCTAATTGAACTGATTCCAATTTCTGCAAAGAGGTAACTCTTAAAGGTTTTAAAGGTAGTACATATTCTGTTTGTTTGGCTTTATTAATTGTTCCGACCCCTCTTGAGGGGTGTGATACGTATTTATACTTATATATCGAAACCTTTATGTGTACTTAATTATTTTACCCTCTATTTTTAATATTTATATGATGCGCTTATAACTTGAGTTATGACTTTTTATTATTCACATATAAAAATATTCCCGCTAGTCTACTATATTATTTCATATGTTGTCCACAGTATTTAATTATAAGTAATCATAATTTCATTTAGTCAATCTGAATTCAAGTTGCTTCTGCAAACGCTCTTAATTTACCTAAGACAAATTAGCTGTGGATTCGCGTCGCGATTCCAATAATCCAATTCTGTAAAACACACTTATTCAAGGATTCGCTCTGCGATTCCCATTACACTTTGAAATAGTGTATTTGCGACACACATCCAAGTCTGTTTGCAAAGCTTAAGTATAACATGGCGCAGTCAGCAATAAAGGACAGTGGCAAATCTCCACTCGGAATGCAACCCTTCTGGGAAAAGGTAACCCTAGAAACCCCACTTCGCTGGGAATATTGGAGGACGCAATTAAAATTGGAGGATGCAATTCTTGATCGGGTAGGAATTGAAGTGGACCTTCTCCTAGCTGACCCTCCAGTAAATGTTATCTTGCCTCCCGAACCAGCTTATGAAGACACAGTTGACAACCCGACAGCACAATCAGAACGAGATCGACGTACCCGCAACGAACAGGCGAAAACAGCGTGGAAAAATCAGTGTCAACGCATTGAAGCGGTCGGCATCTTATGCGGAGACAAACCGTAGAAACTATGCGATCGGAAAGCCTCTTCATTGATGTACCTGAGTTTGGGAATGGAAGGGCGGCGCGTCTTCAATTCGAAAAAATTGACTATCAATCTCGAAGCAATCTCAACCAGAAACCTTTGGGATGTTTTGAATACAACCTTCATTCGGTTTCATAATATAACTTTTGATCGGTATCTTTTTCATACACGAAAACAACAAAAGGGAGAACCAATTGAGAAATTCTATGGACATCTCAAAGAACTTTCGGAAATTTGTGATCTAGGAGAAAAAGGAGATACCATCATCAGAGACGTTTTTATCGCAAACATGCAGCACGAAAATATCAAAAAAGAGCTTCTAAAAGAAATAGTAGACCCTGATAGAGCATTAGCAATAGCAATCAATAATGAAATGGGTACGCTCAATCAACTCAAAATGAATGCCAACAAAGCTGAATTACATTCAACCGTCAATCAAGTACAACGGATGCGCATCGCGAATGGTACTCCCTTCTCAACTATGAATACAACCGCACAGAAAAAGCCCACAACTTGTCACGTTTGTGGATCAAGTTGAACTCCTGAACACCGTAATATATGTCCCGCTCGGGGAAAGACATGCAATAATTGTGGTATTGAAAACCATTTCGCTAAGGTTTGTCGTAAACCTAAAATCCCAATTCGTACCCAAGACCTAAGCCACGAGTTAATAATGTTGAAAAAGATGACCAAGTTGAGGATGTCAATCAAATTTCGGCAGATTTTGACCCTGATTTGGAGTCAAACTACTCACCAGATGAAGATAATTGTGTAGCTGTAGTATCATCAACGGATCTCACAACTTCGATGACAGCAATCAAACTTCCTGTAACATTTGATAATACATCAACAAATGTTTTGGTTGATTCGGGCAGCGTATTCACATTAATAAACGAATCATTGGCAAATTCAATCATTTCCCATGACTCAAAATCGAAGTGGATACGCGGGGCGAATCCCAAACAATTGAAAACATTTTCGAACGAGCCTATTCATACGGTAGGCATTATTCAAATTTCAATTCAAAGCGGCAATTGGCACGCAAATCCAATTGAAATTCAAGTAGTGGTGGACGGTCATCGCTCACTGTTGGGTAGAGATTTGTTTCCAGCACTTGGACTCTCAATTCAACAATCAAATAATCAAATGATAATCAATCAGGTAGAACAAGAAAACTGTCCAATTAAAAAACAGATTGCAATCGATTTCCCTGATCTAATCTCCAGAATCGGTAAGTCCAAAGTACATATAGTTCGTTCAAAATTTCACAAAAACTATACTCCATCACACCAAAAAGGTCGCCGTGTCCCTATAAATCTGTTAGACAAAATATCTGACGAGCTAAAGAAACTTACAGAACAAGGACATATTGAAAAATTACAAGAATGTTCTGATAAAAACTTTATTTCTCCGATTGTAATTACAGTCAAGAATGACAAATCTGTAAAATTAGCTCTTGATTCAAAAATTCTGAACAAAGCGATACACAAGAACAAGTATCAAATGCCAAATATAGATAGTCTTATTGATTCAATTTCACAATATATTCATGACTCTAATCATGGGGAAAACGTTTATTTTTCAACCATTGACTTAAAAGACGCATATCATATAGCCAATTAAACTTGCGTCCGGATACCGCACGCCATTGTAATTTCAATATCATTTGTGGAGACGCAACCGGTACGTACCGTTTTAAGACGGGATTTTATGGACTTACGGATATGCCGGCAGAGTTTCAAAAGGCGATGGATTATACACTGGTTGGGTTGTCTCATACATAATGTTTTTGGACGATATAATTGTAGTTAGCAAAGGTACCCAGGAATCGCACCTCAAATACGTCTACAATTGCCTGCAGAAACTCGAGGCCGATAACCTCAGAATTAATTTAGGCAAATGTCATTTTGCAAAACACCAGATAAATTGGCTTGGTTTTACATTCTTGCAAAGTAGTGTCAAACCCATAGAATCTAAAACAGCAGCAATTGCTGAAATCAAAGCCCCTAAGACATTGAAACAATTGAGTTCATTCCTAGGTAGTGTTCATCATTTAAGCAAGTTTATTCCTAATCTTGCTAAAATATGTCATCCTCTTCGACCGTTGTTAAAGAAAAATGAAAAATTTCTTTGGACTGAATATCATCAAACACATTTCGAACACATTAAAACTGTTATTGCAAATGCTACAGAAAATACCCATTTTAATCCAACACTGGAAACACGCGTCAAATGCGATGCATCTCGCCAAGGTTTAGGCGCTGCACTCAAACAACTAGATTGTGAAGGGTGGAAAACAGTTGCTTTTGCATCTCGCTTTCTTAATAGCAACGAAGAACGCTATAGTATAAACGAACTAGAATTGCTCGGGGTGCTTTGGGCTATCGAATATTTTAAATATTATTTACTTGGAAAGACTTTTACGGTTTTGACAGATCACATAGCACTTTTTTCAGTTCTAAAATCTCACCGTTCCAATAAATCTTATAAGAGCAGATTAACACGTTGGATTGATCGTTTGTTGCCATTTGATTTTATCATAGAGCATATTCCTGGCACCCGAATGGGTTTAGTTGATTATATTTCGCGCCAACCGAATCAGAAAGCAAAAAGCGTCACTCAATATGATGAGGAATTCATGGTAGCAACAATTTCCCGCATTCTCGACGCAATTACATCTTTATTTAGTCATTCAAATAAAATTCCTTTCCATAAGCGGCCCATAAACAGCAAAAACAAGTTACAAGTCATACAGACGCGCGTCCACTCTTGCAAACCTGCTAAAATTAACCCGCATAACTCAAATGCCTCAAATAATTCATTCACTACTCGAGCACAAGTGCGCAATTATAATTCAGCCTTCATTTCTCAATTTAATTACCTCGCAAATCACTTGTTTCAAAATAATACTGCACCCGCATCGCAAATCCAACCTAAACATTTCAATTGTAATTTAACCGCAAAACTAGAAAATAAAATAAATCACATATCAATGTCAGCTAATGGATCATCGAAAACCAACCCTACAACTCCCCCGCCTACTCCTAGAGTAACATTTCGCACCCAATCAACCCCAATAACAACTCCTAGTGCAAACCCAAACAATAACACCCAGGCCTCATCATCACCGGAAACTCAGGACATTGAACTGTCCAGGGAGGAAGTTTTTGAGAGCAACCTAAATCAGCTCTTTACAAAGTCGTTTCTAGCAGTCTTGACTAGCAAGGACGCAGTACTAAAGGAGATTAGAGATTGTGTTCTACAAGATGACGAAGCCCGATGCAAAGAAGTCAGCCCATACATTCACTCCTTTTGGAAAGACTTTCATATGCGGTCCGGTTGCTTGTGTGTCGACGAACGCGTCGCCATACCAAATTCAAAAAAGGAGGCAGTAGTGGTATCACTACACATGACCCACCCCGGTAATTGGGGGATGATTTCTCTGTCTCAATATGCATGGTGGCCATATATGCATAGAGGATAGCATAAAAGCATCGGATTGCGTTCCATGCACTGATATTGGTAAGAAATTAAAGCCTATTATACCAAAATCTAAATGGCATCCACATAAGGCTTGCCAAGAACCAAATGAAGAGATTCAAATTGACTTTGGGTGTCCGATAACGAATGAAAAAGATAAAGACATTTATTTTTTGGCATGTTTTGATCGTTATTCAAAGTATCCGACAGTTAGAATTTTTGAAAAAGCTAATGGTACAAATGTAGTAAAATTTCTCCGTAATTACGCTTATACACATGGAATTCCACGAACAATCCGTTTAGACCAAGCCACTTGTCTAGTAGGTAAACAAGTTACAAATTACTGTAATGAAAACAATATTGACATTCTCGACGCACCGGTCGGAGACCATAGAGCTATTGGATTAGTGGAGCGAATGATACAGACAATAAAACGACGGTTATCCTGCATAAAAGCTGGAAAAAAAGATACATTCGTAACATCTAAAGCAATTAAAAAATTATTTCTGACTTACGTATAACAAAACAGAAAACAACAAAGATAACACCATTTGAAGCCCATTTCGGTCGTCCGGCAAATACTCCTTTAAGGAATATTAGCACTTATCCTTCTAGTTTAAATTTAACTTATGAAAAAATTATTAACCACTATTTAGATGCCGATACAGTTCCTGTAGATGACTACCTTGATGACGCAGGATGGAACAACCCCGAAAGAAGCGATCTGGACATTGAGAAATCCATGAACAAGGCACAACAGGACGCAGGAATTCGCTATCGCGATTCGGACAATAAAGAATCGCGGTTCATTATTCATCCAAAAATCACGAACCCCATTCCCAGAACAGAAAAATCCTTAAATGTAAAGCTAGCGCGAAAACTACCTAACAAAAAGAGGGCCAAAAGACAGCTTGCCGGACTATATGAGAGTCTCAAACCAGGATCCTTTGTCACAAAATCTTCCCCTACAACAACCATAATCAATGAGCCTGGACGATGTCCAGTGAAAGTTAAAGATAGTGATTTGGCAAAGTTTGGCACCAAAGCAGAAAGGTCTACTAATCTCTGGGCATACGCACAAAGACAAAGAGACAAAGATTGCCAAGCATAGTAATGATGTCAAGCGACAAAAGAGGGGAGAAATCAAGACTCGCCATCGCCATCGTGATACTACTTCCGTTGTCTCATCTGTGAACTCAAATGTCTCTCGAGCCCTCACAGTCCGTAAACCCGCTAAACCACAGCCCAAACGAATGCATCACGGTTGCATCAAATGAAAACAACAATACAACAGCTCCGGAACAACTGCTCATATCGATAGTACCCGCCCCATCAACGTCCTCATCACAAAATCCAGTAACGTCCTCCGCCTCTCAAGAACAACAAGCAGCTCGAAAAAGCAAACGGCCCCAATTTTACGGATTTGCAGATGCGGAGATATCTCCAACCAATTCGTTGGCATCATCCAGCTCCAATAAATCGAAAAAACGAAAATCGAAAAAAGAAAAGAAGGGCTCAACAAACGAAAATACAGTAGTCACAATGATTCAAAATGCGGAACAATCAAGAATTCTCTCCCCACCACGACCTGATATCCAAATTGGTCAAGCTTCTCCACCAGATTCAAGAGTTCGATATCATGAATACGAACAAGAACGGGAATTTTCTGTGTGGGATGCAGAAAATGAAATTTGAACAAAACTGTTAAAACTACGTAAACTCATTTAAACTACACTTATTTATTTCGTTCATGTTTCCGTGTTACGAATCCACTCTTTATTGGATACATTAATGTTAAGTTTCTTCAATTGCTGTTCAATGTATTAATTTTAATTCAATCATGTATTCGCTCCGCGAATCCTTGTTTTGTTGTGTGTGTCTGTTATTTATTCATTCCAATGTATTCATTTTGCATGCTCTAAACTTTAAAGCGTATTCGCCCTCCGACTCCCAATTTCAATTACACTTTCGTATTGTATGAGCTGTCTCTTATTGCCAAGTGATAATGTTATAAAAGCACTTACATACTACATACATGTGCAGTTAATCTTTTCTCAAGCACACATGCTTCGCATATACATAATGATCAATCTTTTCATTTCTTCAAAATAACATTTATGGCATCGTTGCAGTTTACTTTATGTTGTGTTAAATTTCCTTTCATTTCCATAATTTATGTTTGACCCTAAAAATTGTAAATACATTAAAATTTTTTCTGTCATGGGGGAAATGTGATACGTATGTATACTTATATATCGAAACCTTTATGTGTACTTAATTTTTTTACCCTCTATTTTTAATATTTATATCATGCGCTTATAACTTGAGTTATGACTTTTTATTATTCACATATAAAAATATTCCCGCTAGTCTACTATATTATTTCATATGTTGTTCACAGTATTTTATTATAAGTAATCATAATTTCATTTAGTCAATCTGAATTCAAGTTGCTTCTGCAAACGCTCTTAGTTTACTTAAGACAAATTAGCTGTGGATTCGCGTCGCGATTCCAATAATCCAATTCTGTAAAACACACTTATTCAAGGATTCGCTCTGCGATTCCCATTACACTTTGAAATAGTGTATTTGCGACACACATCCAAGTCTGTTTATAAAGCTTAAGTATAACAAGGGGGGAGGAACTGAACTATATACTCAAATGGGTTTTTTTTGTTCAGTCAACTTTGGCCGATCGATATATTCATCGTACAGAGTTGAGACTGGTATCATTAGAAAGCTTGTCCAGCGTAGAATATGGGATTAAAAAGATTTTTTTGATTTTTGTTTTTGAAAGGGAGATATCGAGGTTTAAACTTTTCAGAAAATAGTGTGAATTCCATGAATTTCATTCACCTTTTTTCGGACTTTTTGACTAAAATTTCGCCAATTTTGATAAAATTTAATAAAACTGTTCAGAAAAATGTTGTTGATTTTACGTTTAAAGACAAAATATATCGTCGGCTATTTTCATTGATTTTTTATGTCACAAATTCCGGCTAAATATTTCACAAAATTCAGACTTTTTTAATCAAAAACAGCACGAAATAAGTTTCTTTAGTCCACTCTGATTAAATTTGCAGGAAGTGCCCACCCAAACAGCACCAACATAATTTTTGTAGGTTGAAAAGGGGGCTAATTCCACTTCAATTTCCGTTGAGAGTGCTCTGTAAAAAAAACTTTGCGGTTTTTTTGCTAATTTCATTCGTTGATTATCAAAAACGCAGCACTTATTTTTGATTTTTTAACTAACAAAATATCAATATCAATGACATTCCAAAAAATAGATATTCCTAAGGGACAATCAGCATTAGCAGGACTAATTCTCAACCAATCTTGGACCGTTACAATACAAAAATAATTCGGATTGTCGTCAGTCGGTTTTTTATTTAAAAAAATTTGATCTTTTTATATTAATTAAATAACAAAACATTTCAAATCAAAGCTCACTCGCGATAGGTCTCATTGGCTTCCTAATCAAATTAGGTCAAAGCTAATTTATTTAGTTCATTTCTTGAAAACTTATGGTCGTTTCCATTTTTAAAATATTTGATTTTTAAATAAAAAAATGGCTTATTGAACTTTGCCTCCATTTTTCTTTTAATTTGGTCAACTTGTAGCTTAGTGTCAGAAATCAAAGAGTGCTCCCTCTTTCCGCTGAATTCAAACTATGTCTTTATTGCGGTTTTACGCCTTAACTTATGGCGTTCTGGCTTTGATGGTACTAGATTTCACCAATTTTTTTTTAATTATTAGGTATTTGCCCATTTTTCATGTTTTCCAGTTTTGCCAAATTATCGCGTTATTGGCAGTTCATATATCACATTTTTCGCGTTCAAAATAACGCACAATTGATAATATTTAAACCCTTAAAGATATAGATTGTGGTTCTTTACCGCTTCGACAGTACTTTCTCGAAGAATTTAATTGAATTTTTTTATTTGTCTTTAACTGTCGTTTTTTCTTTGCATTTTCAGTCGAATTTAAATTCCTGTACAATGACCCGGTTTAATTGGCTTACACTGGAAGAGTAGATGAGCCGATGTTCTGATAATAGAAGATAGATAATGGCTTTCATGACTTTGAAAACAATTGTTTTCCAAAATGAAAGAAAAAACATTTCATGTTCGTATTTTTGTTCCTTTCATTGTTTTAACCTGGTTACATTGTGTTTTTAACCTGGTTTCGTTCGTTAAAGGTTAAAAGAGGACATTTTTTGTCACGGGTAGGAGTCAAAAAGGATGGGCGTCACAAAATCTAAGGTATTTAAAGAATTCGTTGTGACTTTCCTGGCTTCGACACGGGTTCCTCACAAAAAAAAGTAAAGTATTTTTTGATTTTGTCACATTTAACGTTCTTTTTGTAGACGTAAAACTTGTTCTGGACAATTGCAGGTCTCGAGGATTGTCATTGGAAGAATAAACGAACCTATTCAGTTTTTTCATTTCTTAATTAATGGCTTTCATGTCTTTGGAAATAAATTCTTTTCGATAAAAACAAGTATTACATAATCTTGCTTTTTTTCTTTTTAATCTAACTGTTACCTAGTTCCATTAAAGAGAGGTCATATAAAACATTTCGTGGGAAGGTGTGAAGAGGGATTGGCGCCACAATTTTTAATATTTTAAGAGAATTCGTTATGACATTACTGGCTTCCACACGGGTTTTTCACAAAAAAAAGTAAATGACTTTTTGATTTTTGTCATATTTGGCGTTCTTTTTGTAGACGTAAGACATATTCTGGATACCTGCATGTCTCATGGGCTTCCTTTGGAAGAATGGACAAACATATTCTCTTTGTAATTAATGGCTTTTATGTCTTTGGAAATAATTTTTTAATAAAAAAAACAAGTAATACATAATTTTGCTTTTTTTTCTTTTTGTCTAATTGTTGCTTTTTTCATTAATGAGCGGCCACATAATACATTATCGGCATTCGACAAAGGTGCTGTCGAACACATTTTGGGGGCCAAAGTATGGCTTTACGGCTTCCAAAGCATTTTCTGGCAATTTTTAATTGATTTTTAGTTTGTTGTCTATTTGTTGTTCTTTTTGTAACTGCATAAAAAATTGAATATCAAGAGTTCCTAATTCCCTTCTATAGAAGCATTGGTAATTGTAAACCTATGGAATATTTTAGTTGATTCTAAATGGTTTTCCTTACTTTGAAATTAATTGTTTTTTTCAAAAAAAATTTTCAACTAATTTTCTAACTTTAAAGTTTGTTCTTTTTTTGTCTAATTGTTACCAAGCTTTATTATGAACTGGTGAATAACCATTTTTTTCTGGCGAATTACAAGTTATTTTGGTTTATTTTCAATTTTATCTGACGCTATTTTGATCTTGTTATTATGTTTTGTTTTTTAAAACGGACATAAATTTTTTGATGTAATTAATGTTTGTTGTTGTTGTTTGATTTTGCCGTTCGTCTTCGCGGGCTTTCTTAATATCGGCATTTTTCATCAACCTAATGCATCATTTTTTACTCCACTGAGTTATTTGCCTTGGAGGCTATTTGTTCGTTCATACACCAGTTTTTTGAAAAATACTTGAATTTTTTGTGTTTTTCCATCTGTTCCTCATTTGGGAGACAATTATGCCAAAATTGTGGATGAGCGGGGTCGGAACCTTATGTGCGATCGCACATTACCGAGCCGTCTTGTTATTTTTGAAATTCAATTAGTTAAAACCAGTATTCGAAAAGAGGACACAAAAAGGTTTCATAATTATCTCTGAAGCGCGACCAGGGCTATGGAAATGATCTCTAAGAGTTTCTGTCTGGTTGTTAAACTATTTTTTGCTGCAAATTGAATGAGCCTGCATTGTTTTTTTGTAATGGATAACAGTTTTCATTATTGCAGTGATGCAAGTAATATCGAGAAAACTAACCGCTAAGCAGTACATCCTAACTCACTCTATTAAGACTTATACGCAAATTTTGAGCATTCTTTTGAAGTCAAAACTATTATAAAAGTATTACACAAATATAACACATTATTTATATATATATATATATATATATATACATATATATATATATATATATATATATATATATATATATATATATTTATAATATATATATATATATATATATATAATATATATATATATATATATACCAGACAAATTTTTTCAGTTAGCATAATTGTTCAGTCCATTTTTACTCAGGTTCAGTCCAATCTTGTCCATGTTATCTCCGGGTAGCCCACTAGAAAAAATTGCTTTAAGAGTTGATCATTACTTTGCCGACTTCGCATTTGTCATGTTGACTGGTCCGTCGCGACTGCTCGGAGATTTTCTTTTCCTTGTCCCCAAATTTGTCCTCGATGGTGACTTCTGATTAGATGGTAATTGATGTGACAACTCTGTTTTTGTATCTTCAGAACCTGAACGTTCATGAAATGAGTTGAAATATGCTGAGTTCTTAAATCTTTTTTGATTGATATAACAATGCCAGAAAGTCAAAAATGGCGGAACTGTCCCTAGCATTGAACCGTCCCTCTTTGCCATCCCCTCCGGCGTCCCCTTGAACTGCCCCTTGAACAACCTTTACAAATCTACAACTGCGTATTAACAAACTCATGCCCTTCGTTCGCGTAATAATGGTTTGCAGAAAATAGGTTTATATTTGTGGCCATAACAACTATTATAGAAGATTGAATTAAAAATTCGGCAGTTTAGTAACAGGTTAGCATAAAACTTAATTTCCAATTCCAGGGTCAGTTCCAGTTGTTTGAGGTCGAGTATTGATGAGTATAGATTCACATGTGAAGTTGGTAGATGATTGCAATGTAATCTGAACTTGAAATCATGTAATCTTGTAATCTTTAAGTTGGTAATTTTGAACGCACGACGCCCCCTCGTGCTTTTATCTTCGGTCTGAACATACTTGCTTCCGTCTGGGACCTCAACCTGGGAGATGAAACTGATTTCATGGTTTTATTATTGCTAGTATTGGTGACCATGAAAATACCAACGAAGTTCACTGTCGTCAACTAAAAATCCCCTCTGTTTTGAAAAAAAAGCAAAAATGTTTTGAAGATGAAAATAGTAACCTGATGCTGTGACAGAAGATTGAGTTCGGCGCTGTGTGTTTCCACTTCGATTAAGAGATGCAGTGTTCGATGCTGTGTGCTGGCTCCTGAAATGAAGCAGCAGAAATGTGAACTTATGGTTTAGTTTACGGGACAAGGTCCTGTTAGGAAACGAACTGGAACTGTTACAAAAATTTTAAGATATAATGTGAATGAGCCGACGTTATTACAATCCAAGAATTGTTACAACCTACGAATTTGGATTGTATTGGTGCTCTGTCTTTTTTTGTAAGATGTAAGATTTTTTCGCATTATTTTCAGGACTTTGAGCTTTCAAAATGGGATAAACAGGTAGCGTTCAGTGGGAAAAAAGTTTCATTAGAGGCCCTTAGCCGCGTCTAGTTGTCCTTCAAGTGCTTTGGGTGGTCAAGCTACTGTGTAGGCCTTAATTCAAGGTTAAAAGGTCAATTTTAGGCATTTTTCAGCTCAAAATGTTAGAAAGTTTCGTTTTTTCATCATTTTTCCAAATTTTTGTTGAACCACTCTAAAGTTGAGGTTTGTAAAAGTTGATAAAGGTCGTTTGCAAGACATGATTACTTTTTATGCCCATTTTAAGAGCTATATGTTTTGATAGTCCAAACATAAACAAGCAACTTTTCCCTAAAATTTACAATTTTTCAAGTTTTTGAAAATTTCTGTTATTTCCTGAGTTTTTTTAGCCCTAGGTGTCAAGGAACCTCCTCTAGGGTTTGACAATAAGTTACCACATAGTTTCTAGTGGTGATCAAGGACCCAGGAATTTTCTCTAAGGTTTGATATTGGTTACTCCATAATTTTTTGGTGGCAATGAAGAAGGATTTAACATTTTAATGTCACGAGTTTTTAGCATTTTTTTGATAAAATTTGCAATATTCATTTTTTTCTGAAATATTTGTCTTTTGTTCAGTTTTTTTCGCCTAAGCGCCCAGGCAACTTCCTTTAGAGTTAAGGCAACTTCCTTATAGTATTTTACAGCATGGTTGTTAGGGGCAATGGAATGATTTTCATCTTTTGATATCACGGATTTTCGCAATATTTTAATAAAATTTGATTTCTCAATATTGCTGAAAAATATTATCATGTTCCAAATTTATTGATGTTTATGAGCAGTGAACGTTTTTAAGGCTTGAAATAGGGATACTAAATATGCTCTAAATTTTTTGAATTTTTTTTGTCATTTTCTGAAATTAATGATCGTCCCTTGCCGACGAAATTTTTTTAAGTTTTGCAGATGGGATACTTGACAGAACTCTCGGACAAGAAAATGGTTTTAGACGTTTTTTTCTGCGAATTTTAGAAACCTTAATTTTTACTCTTCTCATTTTTTTTAGAGCATTTGTCATATTTCTCCTGTTTATCTGACTTAAGTGGAAAATAGATTTCTTTCAAGGCTTGTGCGTGAGTAAATGAGTATATTGAATTGTATCATATTTGGTCTTCAGTAAAAGCTTCAAGAGTTTTTTTTATTATTTTTTTTTAGTTTTTGATTATTTTAGTTTGTCTTTTTGGATGGGAATGTTCAATTGATCTGCTGGTCAGGTGCATCAGTTCTCAGTTTTTCATTCAATTCTTTGGGTTGTATTTCAAAACTTGTCCTGTATGTTTTTTTTAAAAAAGTACATGTTCAGTACATTTTTCCAAAAGTTGCACCATTTTTAATGACATTATTTGTTTCAAAGACTATTGCAATTTGAACGCATATCATCTAAGCGCACAACATTTTGTACAATTTTTTATATTTTTTATCAAATAAATGTTGAGAAAGTTTGAATTATGCAGACTCTCCAAGCGCGAAAGAGATCTCACATTTTTTTAGTTCTAACGACAGGAAGATAACTAAACAACGGGACTATGTGACATCATTTGTCGTGTAAGAAAGACGCAACTGCATGTAAGAAAGGGTTCTCGAAAATATTATTAAATTATATTTCAAGCTACAGTAGACCTAGAAGTGCGATCTTGCGGGCCCTCAACGACCCGGCCAAACAGACCAGTTCTACATTCATAGATGCTTAGTTTGTTCCGGTTTAATGTTTTAGCTTCAAGAGTTTTTTTATTATTTTTTTTAGTTTTTGATTATTTTAGTTTGTGTATTCGGCTGGGAATGTTCAATTGATCTGCTGGTCAGGTGCATCAGTTCTCAGTTTTTCATTCAACTCTTTGGGTTGTATTTCAAGACTTGTCCTGTATGTTTTTTTTAAATGGTTGGAGTAGTAAAATTTTTTATTACCGCTTTTACAGCAAAGTTTTTTGCATGCGCACATAGCTGCAGTAGTGGCAGCAAAGGTCGTTTTTTTAAAAAAATGGTTTCCTATTTTTGATTAACTGTTTTCTACTCTAAACTACTCTTTACTGGCCTAGGAAAAAGTTTTGGGTTTCATTTTGTTTTAGGACATTTTCACTATTGTCGTTTTTTAAAAAAACGTTTTTCAGTCGGACCAAGGAGTTACTGAATTTAATTTCAACTCATGGTCGGCAATCTATTATGTCAGACAAAAAGTTTCTGTTGCTTGCCTGTGAAAAAATTCGGTTTTCATGTTTTTCTGAAAGAATTCCTGTGAATGCCTGTAAAAACCGCAAAGCTTACAAAAATGCACCGCTAAAACCGCAAATCTTACAAAATTTCAGCGCTTTCACTGCATTAACAGCTAAACTATGCTTACATTATTTTTTCGACAAAAATTTTTTCGACCCAGCTGAGAAATTTAATTGCATT
>NC_134478.1:29368473-29492854 GCF_964194025.1 Convolutriloba macropyga | reverse complement strand
GAAAGATTTTGATTCGACTTTTTTTGTTAAATCAATTTTTCACCATTGCCGTATATTGAGTTTCCGCATTCAAAAATTTTTGTATCAAGGATATTTTTTGTCAAACTTTGAGCGAGTTTCGAATACAGTTTTGTATTTTATGTGTTCCCACATTTTCAGTTCTGGTCAGACAAAGCTTTGCATTTGACCAGTATTTCAACAGGTCAAGATTTAGGTTTTTGACCAAGTCTCAAGACCGTTTTCGAAAATGCGCAAAACTATTCAATTCAATTTTTGCAGAAATAATTCCAATTGAAACTTTTATTTTTAAAGCGTTTTCCCTATAGTCAGCATTTCTAAGTAAAATGCAGTTCAACGTTACAATTAATTTGATGTAATTTGAATCATAGAACACAAGAGCAATAACATAGCTTTCTTGGAATTTATTTATCTGAGCAAAGATTTGAATATATTTTTTGCTACCTTTTAATTTTCTATTCACACTTTTTAATTTAGTATTTTAAAAAAAATTCTTGACTTTTTACACTTTAGGTGGAAATTTTCCTTATTTCAGTGTTTTAATACGCCCAAAATAAAGTTTTCGACAAAATAAACTTGTCTGCTCTTAACAGTAATGTGTATATGGTGACCTCCGCGCCTTAGAGCCGCGATACAGTCACCATATACGCATTACTCTAATTCCATTTGTTTTTTCCACTATATTTCCATTTTTCCGCACAAATAAAAATCATTTTTTTTACTAAATTTACTAAATTTTGCTAGAGCCGCGATACAGTCACCATATACACATTACTCTAATAATGTTTTGCGAATCACTCTTTAAGAGCGATTCACTCTTATTCGGAGTGATCCTCCAGTAGAAAGATCGCTCTTTTTTGCTCTTAAAGAGTGATTCCCTCTTTTTTGATATATTTTTATTTTTTTATACTTTTTATTTCAAATTATCTATACTCTTCAATAAATTTATATTTTCTTTTTCTTTTTCTATATTTATTACATTTTTATTAAGAAATGATACAAAATTATAGTATTTACATGAACAACTTTCCTCTGTTTGGACAATAACTAAAGGACTTACAGCTCTAGGATTTTGTCTTTTTATCTAATAAGCTTCTACTAAATCCTCTAGTTAATTCTACATCTGGATGTTGTTTCGTTACATGAGCCCGTATCCCATCATATCTCACAACAGAAGTACAATATGGACAATTAACTTTAGCTGAAGTACAACTTCTACACGTATACTTACTCTCATCAAAATCAGTTAGTGGCTTTACATAATTACATTTATTACAAATTCTAATTAATACTTCTGGGCTAAGGTTAGGGTTATGGTTAGGGTTAAGGTTAGGGTTAAGGTTAGGGTTTTTGTTAGGATTAAGGTTAGGGTTAAGGTTAGCGTTAAGGTTAGGATCTGAGTTAGAGTTAGAGTCATAGATAGAACCAGAACTAGAACCAGAACCAGAACTAGAAGTAGAGCTAGAACTAGAACCAGAACCAGAACTAGAGCTAGAACTAGAACCAGAACTAGAGCTAGAGCTAGAGCTAGAGCTAGAACTAGAGCTAGAACTAGATTCATTTTTTAAAGAACAACCCCATTGAGAAAAATTATTAGCACAAATACCACTTAGTATTATATTACCACACATACACTTATCAATTTTGTCTTTATGACATGATTCATAATGATATTTTAAAACAGCAATATTTCCATATTTATAGTTACACTCTAAACATTTTAAAAGCATTTAAAAAAGGTTAAACTTTAATATTTACCTAATCATAGGATTTTGTCGATCAGTGGAACTGCTTCACGGGGTAATATTTAACCATGATTTCAATTAAATCTTTAGTATTATCTTTAGATGTGATACACTCTGCTAAATATTTAATTCCTAACGTATTGAGTGTAGTAGTTTTACATCTCTTATCTAAAATCAATTCAAGGTCTAATTTTTTTTATCTCTAACAAAATTTATAATCTCTTCTCTAAATTCTTCATTATGTCCATATAGTCTGGTTAAAAACTTTCCTCCCTTTCTATTCAAAATTCCCATCTCTTCATTGACGAAGTCACAGCTACACTGGTTTATAAATTCTTCTTGTAATGCTTTTCGTAGATTAGCAAAGCTACTTCGTAGATTGGGCTTTTCCCGTTTTTCACTTTTAGTGAACGAGCATTGCTCGTGGTTCTCCAACGAATTTTGTTCGTGGTTCTCCAACGAACTTTGTTCGTGGTTTACCAAGCTACTTCGTAGATCATTATCCAACTCTTCTCCATATCCAACGTTAACTAATGTATTTACTCTACTCAACATTGTGCTTGCTCCCATTGCTACACTCCCAGCATTTCTTGATATTATATCAGGATAAATATAAGTAAATCAAAATAAACCTGAGCTTATAATTCCACCAATAGTTGATAAACTTTTTATACCTTTTCCCATAATCATTTCTTTAGTTAAAACATCATTCTGTATTTTAATATTATTTAATTTAAGAAGTTTATTAAAATAGAATATATAGTTATCGTGATTAATAACATTTCTATTTGTTGCAATTATCATGAGTGGTTTCATATATGCTATAAGTTTATTTATATCTTCTCTTTCTAATTCATCTTTTAAACTAAGAGCTTCTAAATCAAGGAAAACAACTCTTGAATCATATATCATTGTTCTATTACTATTAATAATAATAAAAGTATTTTCCTTCTTATTATATTTAATTATACCATAACGAAGATCATCTGACATTCCATCTGTACAATTATAATGGTTACTATTTAACTCACTAATTATTTTACTAAAGTCATGCTCACATTTTTATATCTCATTAAAGTCTTCAAATAGTTCAGGTCCATTATAAGTTGTTAAATAAATAGTATCACAATTCTTGCTGTATTAATTATTTGAGCTGGTTTGTAACACATTACAATCATTTGAATATAATAATGTCTACCTTCAGTAAAATAATAAGCTATATCCTTATTTAACCTATCACCCATATCATCAAGTACTATAACACAATTTTGAAATTTATGCATACCATTTTTTGTGATCATATTTATATCACATTTATTAAACCCAGTATAAAACTTATTAGACTCAGGATCTATCCAGTCTCTGTCATCTTTACACACTATAACTATATTTTTAGCTTGGTCTTGGCTTTGGTCCTGGTTTTGGTTTTCGTCTTGGTCTTGGACTGAGTATAATTTTAAGTTTTGTCTAATAAAATATGTTTTCCCTGTACCAATTCCACCATAAACAATAGTATGTAATGGTGACTTTTCATATTCAAATATAACTAGATTCCTATTCATAAATCCACCAAAGCTTTTTTCTAGTTTTGTATATTTACTTGGTATTGAATCATATAATAAATAACAAATTCCAATTATAATAATAAGAAAAAAAAGTATACCACCTTTATCCATTTTTATATATGAAATGTATTATATAAAAATGCTTATCCTAACTTTTGAGGAATTCAATAGTAAATTTAATATTGATAATAATGCTATGAGTGATATCAGAATAAAAGATATAGGTAAAGATATAAGTCTAACACCAATTGAAATAGTAATGAGAGATGAGACTCCAGATAGTATCCGTGAAATGACTTCACCAATCTGCGAAGCTGGTTCCCTGATCGGGGAACCTAACTTCAACATTATTGTCAATCTACATCCAACTGATGGTACACATTGGGTTTTAGTTATAAGAAGAGAAGGTGGCCCTGTGTATTACTTTGATAGTTTTGGTGTTGAGACCCCCCATTATTCTTAGAAGAATATGTTGATCTAGGCTCTAATGAGAGAATACAACAATATGATGCATCTTATTGTGGGGCTTACTGTTTATACATGATCTGTCTTATTGAAGGAGGATTTAGAATTAAAAGTGCTTTGAATATTCTAGTTAATCAATGTAAATATCCAGGAATGTATAATGAGTGTTTTTGTTTAGGTTATAATGTTAATGCTAATGATAATGATAATGATAATGATAAGGATAATGATAATGATAATGATAATGATAATGTTAATGATAATGATAATGATAATGATAATGATAATGATAATGATAATGATAATGATAATGATAATGATAATGATAATGATAATGAAAATGATAATGATAATGATAATGATAATGATAATGATAATGATAATGATAATGATAATGATAATGATAATGATAATGATAATGATAATGATAATGATAATGATAATGATAATGATAATGATAATGATAATGATAATGACATTGATAATGATAATGACAATGACAATGTTAGTCAGGGAACCTGCTTGGCTTGCCACGAGCAGAGCTCGTTCGCAGATGATCTACGAATTAGCTTTGCTAATAATGTTAATGATAATGATAATGTTAATAATCTACGAAGTAGCTTTGCTAATAATGTTAATGATAATGATAATGACATTGATAATGATCTACGAAGTAGCTTTGCTAATAATGTTAATGATAATGTTAATAATAATAATAATGTTAATGATAATGTTAATCAGGGAACCTGCTTCGCAGATGATAATTTTATTTATCAGGGAACCTGCTTGGCTAGCCACGAGCAAAGCTCGTTCGCAGATCTATTTGGTGAAAAACATGGCGAAGCATCGGTGGAACCGGTTCCCGGATGGACGAAGTCCTAACAAAAGGGTAAACCTAATAACAATAGTCCTACTAACACTATCCGTGAAGCGGTTTCACCAAACTCTGTAAATATAAAGGAAGATCTACAATCATGGCTAAATGATGATGATATAATTATTGAAGCCACCTTCCCTGAGAACTTTAGATGTATAATATCAGGTCCTAGTGAATGTGGTAAGACATTCTTATTAAAAAAACTAATTCTAGCTAGTATATATTTTGATAAGCTATACCTCATTGGACCTACTGGTGATCAATACAAAGGATTAGAAAGAATAAACCCAAAAGCAATTTTAGAATTTATTAAAGATATAAAAGATTTACCATCTCCTGATAAACTACCCAAAGACTTAAAGAAACTAATGATATTCGATGATGTTAGAGCCAGAGAACTAGTTATTAATGAATACTTTTGTAGGGGTAGACAAAATAATTGTAGTATGATATATCTTAATCAAAACCTGTTCTCTCTGGATAGGCAGAGTGTTAGAGAGAACTGTAATCTATTTATTTTATTTGAACAGAGAGGTAAAGTCCTAGCATCGATATATCAAGATTTCTTTAATAATGTTGAATTTAGTTATATTGATTGTGCTAATATATGGAATAAGGTATGGAAAGA
Source organism: Convolutriloba macropyga (assembly GCF_964194025.1). Lineage (NCBI taxonomy): Eukaryota > Metazoa > Xenacoelomorpha > Acoela > Convolutidae > Convolutriloba > Convolutriloba macropyga. The sequence continues at coordinate 29,487,556 of NC_134478.1, read as the reverse complement.
GCCTTATTATTATATTGTAATTGATGTAATTAAAAATGAAAATATTAATGGTAAACTAAGAATTAATTGGGATCGGAGAGTTTTGTAGTTTAGTTTAAGTTTATATCAATATCTACACCAGATCAACGAAGTTACACCAGATGTAAAGTAAAAATTAATACATCGCCATTAAAGTTTATAGGTCTTCCAGGCTCATCTTTAATATGAAACTCTATATTTTCAATTCTATCTTTGGTTACATTTTGATACAAGATATTAGTTGGTATAATATTTATCAAGTAACCTGGTGGTTCTGTTAGATTAAAAGTATATAATATATCTGTATCTTTACCATTATCTTTAGCTCCAGATATATTATTGCAATGAAGGTTAATATTATTTAAACCCATAAAATCAATAATTTTCTGAGATTTATATTTACCTTTTTTATAAACTATTTTTCTAAATCCTAGTAATGAGGCTATTGAGTTTTCTATATCAAAGCTGAGTGCTCCTTGTTTTATTTCCATTAAACATTTCATCGTATTCTTATCAGGTTCTATTATAACATTACCATCAGTTTCTTCTTTTATTAATTCTGCTATGTCAGTTAACTCATATGCTCCCGGTGTAATAGTTGAATATAGCAACGGGACTCCTTTATAATTATAATTAAGGATAGATGTAATGTTTGGGCTTGAGGTAGAGATAGGTTAGGATTATGGGTAAAGTTAGGGTCAGAACTAAGAGCCTGTGGTAAAGCTTCATCGTCTCCTTTAACAGTACTAGCATATAAGAATTGATTATTCCCTCTATTCACATTAAACACCGAATTATAAACAGATAATCTAATTGAACCTAATTTTGATGAGTTAAGTATAGGTTCACTAAAATTAAACTTTTCTGTTGGCTTTATCATTCTAAAGTTAAGTGTATGTTCTTCTTTAGTTTTAGTTAAAGCATCATGTATCTTTTGCAGTTCCCATAAGATTAAATTTTCTGTCATTTTTTATCTAATAAAAATGGATTTTAATTTGGATACAACTTATTGTTATAATAATGATATACACAAAAGTAAGATTATAAAATATAAACCTAATAATCTAGAAACAATGAATACAATCAATACTAACATTAATATCATTCTCAATAGAGAAGAGAATTATTTAAATTTACGTGATTCCAATCTAGAGATAGAGTTTGTTGTATCAGATGATGCTGGTGGTGTATTTGCTAATGTTGCTAATTTCAGATTAGTTAATTATGGTATGATGGCATTGTTTAGTTCAATTAAGCTTGAAACTAGTGGTGGTAGGACTATTGAATATATAGATCATTGTCATCCAAATCTATTGATGTATAAGTTATTAAATAGTACTGATGATGAATATGAGAGTGGTTTTGTTCAAAATCAAGGCAATAGAGATAGTCGACTTAAAGGTGACCATATTGCTGCACAACGAGGTTATATGTATATGATGATTAAGATGAGTGATCTATTTGGCTTCGTAAATGATTTAGAAAAGATTATATATTGGTTAGGATTTAAACTAATATTAAAAAGAAATAAAAATGATAGAGCTCTATATAGAGTTAGTGCTAATCCTGGTGCAGTTGCTAATGATGGTAATATAGAAATTAGAGATATATCATGGTGTGTACCTAGTATTGGTCCTAGTAATGATAATAGAATTATTGTGCAAAAGGGTTTAAATATAAAGAATAATGTAGACTTTAGTTATTATGAAAGAAAGACATTTTATAAGAATGTGCCCAATGCTACTAACTTCTTGTTTGATATTGGTTTGGAAAGTGTAATGGAAAGACCAGAATATATAATAGTTGGTTTTGAAAATAATAATGTTAATGAACAAATTCATGATGCAAGTAGATTTGATATAATGAATGTTAATGAATGTTATTGTAAGATTGGTAGTGAGTTTTATCCCGAGGATAGAATGAATATTAATTATGGTACCAATAATTATAATGAGGCTTTTAAAGAGATTGTTAGCTTTAATAAAGATTATAATAGGCTACCACATAATATAAAACCATATATAAATCATAGAACATTCAAAAGTAGTCATAGAATAAATGTAATCGATACTAGATATTAAAGGGATCATATAGGACCACAACCAATACAACTTGATATTAAATTTAGTGCTGCAGTTGCAGATGTTATATGTCATGCATTAGTAATAACTAGAAAGATTATTAGTGTGAATAGTGATGGTAATAAGATGGTTCATATAATATCATAGCTATAGTTTTAGTAATTGTTATGGTGAAACATGGGCGAAGCCCCATAGTCATAGTTATGGTGAAACATGGGCGAAACCCCATAGCTCTAAACTATTTCTTTTTTGTCTTAACAAAACCCCTAGCATAAATAATATCTAATTTCCTTTTATTCTCTAGAAATAGACCCTTAGCTTCAAGCTTAATCTTAGCCTTGGGCTTGGGCTTAGGCTTCGAGCTTCGCTCGCGGGTGGAACCCGTAGGCTTAGGCTTAATAACAACAAAAGGATCATACTTTTTAACTTACATTATTTTTTATATATAGAAATGAGTCTTTTAAATAAGTTCAAAACTAATTCTTATTGTGTTAGTGGTAGACATTATAGTGGTACTAATAATACTCATGGGTTTATCTCAGCTAAAGGAACTAAGAGGTTAAAGGGTAATTGTGTTAAGTGTAGAAGGAATAAATCAATGACAGCATCTGATGCAACAATAGAAGCAGAGGAATTGAAAGATTCCTTTAAAAGTGTTGGTAGGGCTACGGTTAACTTTGGAATGAAAGTTGCTAATAATCCTGTAAGAACATTAGAAATAGCAAGTAAAATAGGAAGTGCAGCTGCAAGTAGAAACCCTAAAGCAGCTCTAGCGGCTACACCTAATTTAATTAAATTTGCAACTACTGGTGAAGGTATAAAGGTAGTACAAAAAGGAAGAGAGTTATACTTAGGTACTAAGAAGAGATAATTATTTGATTATGATTATGATTATATTATATTTATGATTATGATTATGATTATGATTATGATTATATTTATATTATGTTTATGATTATCGATAAATATTAATACTAATATTATTATTACTAAATACATTATTATAACTAAACTCTAACAACTTTAGTTTAAGAAAACACTCAGCTTGTTTTTCTTGTTCTTCTTTTAATCCTCATATACCTTAACTAATTCATTATACTCATCATATACCTTAACTAATTCATTATACTCATCATTATCTATTTTATTATCATTCATTAATTTAGTATATCGTCTATTAAACTTGTCGCTAACCTGTTTATTTAAAATATACATTTGTGAATACTTTATAACTTTATTTCTTGTTTTAGTATTAATTGTCTTTGATAATGAACCACAAACAGTTGCTGTAGCAAACGCTGTTGATATAGAATAAGGTAATCCTATACCTGTTAATGCAACTGATGTTGATGTTGCAGTTGTTGCTATAAATGATAATACTATTTCTGTTATCTCAGCTATGTTAATATAATTTTTATATCTACTCAACTTCTTATTATAGTTATTAGTTTCAGTTTCATAATAATTTCTAATATCCTCTATAATGTTAATATTGTTGTTAAATTTATTATTAGCTTGAATCTTTTCGTTTATGTATTGTTCATTAAAGGTTGACAAGTTGGGATATAGTAATCTCTCACTCGGTGTTGTTGGGTTAGTCATAGTTTCGGTTATTTTTATTAGTAAAAATTTTTTCTATTTCTTTCGTTATATCTTCTTGTTTAAAACCATAATGCATCTCAAGTCTTGCTTGCTCTTTATTATCAACTAACGTACTTCGTAAAAGTATAGCCATTATATATTGTACAATTGTCCTTTTATTCTTTAAAAGGGCTTCATCTATAAAAGAATTAGTCTTTTTATTAACTTCTTTAAATTCTTTTAGCCCAGTAGTAAACATTTCATCTATTTGTATGTTAGTGATATTCGCATTAAACATATTATTATCAATTTCTTGTTTTAATTGATTATATTTAGAGATAGTATCTGCAGCAACTTTATTACAAAACTTAACAGTGTTTCTGACTTCAGTTGTTGATTCAATAAACTCATTAATTAGTTCATCATTAACTTGTGTTTCATTTAGTTGTAATGTTTTAGTTGTAACTTTATCAAAGTCACTCTTTCTTAGTTCAGTTATGTTTTTACGTAAAATGTCTATTTTATTGGAAGAGGATAATAATTTATTGTCCCAATACTCTTTATTAACAACATCTTTTTCATCTATTGGAGGATGAACATTAGTAATTTTATATGTATCCTTCATATCAATATTATCATTATCTTCTAGGAATAACCCACGATTCTTACTTAGTGTTAAGTTGTTTGTTGATTTTGATGTTGATTTATTTTTAGCTTCATTGAATCTATTTCATGTCATCTTTGTATTTGTTTACATATAATTAGAATAATAATTAGTCTTGTAATTAGACTTATAATTAGTCTTACAATTAGACTTAGACTTAGAATTATAATTAGACTTAGGACCGCAGGTCAATCTGCGAAGCAGGTTCCCTGATATTTAATGATTCCAAAACCTTATTATTAGATTCAAAGTCAAACTCGGATTTTTATAATTCCTGTTTGTAATATTTACCTTCTATTATCTCACCATTAATAGCTTCTATTTTATATGTTGGTGGTTGTGTTTTTAGAACTTCATTATCTTTTAACAATTCTCTATTCCAATTAGAAGTGTATACCTTAGAGAAGATATTACGTTTATCTGCATTTCTACCATAATCAACAACTTTAAGTTTAGGTTTAATATTCTTAAAACTAAAAGTGTATTTAACTTTATCAGGATTATTAGAAGCGTCAACTGGTGTCATATTAATTGTTGAGTGAATGTTATTGTTATATGTTACAACAGCATCATTTAATATATTTACCCAATTACCATCGCCATTGGTGAACATAGGTTTATTTATTATGTGTAATAATGTTCTATTAAATCTCCCTATGAATACAGCCTTTAAATCACTATAAGTAGAATATAGTTTTGTTTCATATTCTTTAAGTAAAGATTTAAATGTTTTATTGTAAAACTCACTACCTCTATCTACCCATAACTTTTCTGGTTTTCTACTTTCACAGCCACCCTGTGGATGTTCACTTAATACTATTTTAAAACCATTAGTTATAGATAAACCAGATTTATTCTTTAATGGAACAGCCCATGCATACTTTGTGAATATATCTATAACAGTTAATATAAACTTATAATTATTATAGTATTTACTTAGAGATGACTTTTCAATTAAATCAGCTGACCATGTTTCATCTTTATATAATGGTATTATTCGTTCTCTTCTAAACTTTGTTATTTGAGGACTGAATACTTCTTTAGCTAATAGCTGTTGTTGTTTTTCCATCATAATTTATTTACCATAGTTGAAAACAAAATTATCTAGTTGCTCTTGATTAATAATATCCATATATAATAGTTGCTTAAATATATCTAGCCTTTCATCATATAATCCATCATGACCAGCTTTTGTTTCTAGTATTAATAATTCTAATCTTTCTATTAAACTATTTGGATCTGCAAAGCAGGTTCCCTGATCCATGTAGTGGTGGCAACTTTGTTGGTCTGGGTTGATATTTAATCCCCTACCATATACATCATCTTTCATCCCTTTTATACGTTTTATTGTTCTATATCTAGCGCTTTTCTTATCCCCTTTTCCTAAATCATATCTAATATCCTTTAAAAACTTTTTAATTTTGTTTTCATCTTCCTCAATATCATCATCATATGTTACATTTGATTTAGTAAGAAAGGTATTAAATCCATCTGAAAATTCATATATATTATCTTTAACTAAAAATGCACCCTGTTTTAGGGTTATATCAACACAATTCATTTTATATCTTCTAGTTGGCAAATCGATAAGATTTAATTTTAATTGAGGATAAGTTTGAGCCCCCATGTCAAGAAGAAGTTTGGCTGTTTTTGTATCAACAAAAACTGGTGCTATATCTTGAGTTTCCTCCACTGCTTCATTGGACAAATTGGGCTTCATTAATGCCCTGTTTCTAGTTTGCTCTATCATCTTAGTTTGTTTATCTAACTCTTGATTTTGCCAATCTATTGATCTTGATGTTTGTTCACTTAATGCTAGATTGTGTTCACTGTTCGCCTTTAAAGTTTTTGTTAAAGGATCAAATAACTCCTCTATTTCACCTTAATGTTCTCGTTGTTTTAATTTATCTTCCAATCTATTCTTTCTGTTTTGTTTTTCTAGATTGTTTAATTCTATGAGTGTTTCGAGTTTAGTCATTTTATAAAAATAATTATCACAATGCATTATATAATCTAATAGCGGCTTCAATAAACTTTCTATCATCATTAATAGTTAATTCTTTAATAAACTTATTATAATTAGTTATAGCTTTACTTCAATCTGGGAACCAGCTTCGCTGATATTATATTTCTTTGCATGTTCTAAGAATCTTTCTTTTGTATGATGAAACCTATATCTATGGAGATATATGCATAACCTACAATAGAAATGTTTAAATCTATACTGAGAGATGTATTTATTTACTTTATACATACTGCATACTAAGTATTGATTGGGATTATTAAAGTGCACTTGCAAATGATTTTGTCTGTCTCTATATGCTATAATCTTATTACATACAAAACATTGGAATGGTTTACTTTGACACTCATCACAACTCCAACACCAGGCCTTATTTTTACATTTATCACAATTGGTACTAATCACTTTTATAGTATTTAAAAGCTATATAAAAAATATTATTTAAAAATTTTGCATATAAAAATGAATCAACAAGATTATACCGGTTACATTCATTCCACGAGTGAACAAGCTCAATCTCATGGACTAGTCCAATCTGGAAGTGAGCAAGCTCAATCTCATCGACAAGTCCAATCTAGAAGTGAGAAAGTTCAATCTAGTTCTGCTAGCATGGCGGTCCAAATGTTAAAAGAAAACAATCCAAGAAAAGAAATAAACCAGTAGATAAGGAAAGACAAAAGGTAAAATTAGAAAAATCTTTAGAATCAATCAGAAGGTTTAATCAAATAAATGAAGAAATAAAAGAATCGTATGATAAACAGGATGCAAAATTAAAACAAAGAGAAGAAGATATGCGTGAGTCATTGCGAAAGGCAGAAGCAAAATACTTTCCAGATTTAGATCTGAGAAGCAATTTCACTGATCAATCTAAAGACTTAGATCAATCTAATGACTTAGATCAATCTAATGACTTAGATCAATCTAAAGATTCAAATTTAGACTCAGATTCATCTGATGATTTTGTCTATGTCCAAAAGCCTAAAACAAATAAGATTAAACGTGAAGAATATGATGAAGAGATAACTCGAAAGAATTATAACAGACACATTCAATCACTTAAACATAAAAAGAATGAGGGATTATATAATAGAAGTAAAATTATTGAGAGTGCTAATGAGGCTGGAATAAAAGTTACTAATGAAGATATAGAACAAAAATTGGATGAGCAGTACACTCGAAGAGGTTACACCAATCCTGAACTAGATGGAATAAAGTTTTGTGGTAGTTGTGATATGTATCTGGATAATAATACTGCACTATAATAAACATGTAACATCATTAAAACATAGGAACAATGTAAGACTAGTTAATGAGGAAATAGTAAAGAACGGGAGTAAGTTTGATTGTGTAATATGTAAGACTACTCTGAGTCAATATAGTGTGGATCAACATTTAAAAACAAAGCTGCATCTGGATAATGTTAATCCGCGAAGCGGTTTCACCGATGGTAAATATGAAGATATAGATAAAGTTAATGGTGAAACATCGGTGGAATCGCTTCACGGATGGTCAGAGACCCATAATATAACTGAAGGATATTGCAATATATGTAATACCAGATATAACAATAAAAAGGAACACAGTGGATCAGATGAACATAAAGAAAATGTTAAACAGAAAAAACTTGATGATAAGAAGTGGAGAGATAAAGTTAGTGAGTTAGGATAAGATCATAACATGAAGCATGATCAAATAATAATAACTAGTAGTAATTATGAAGATCCTAAATTCTTGAATATACTGGAGTCATTGCATAACATACATCCCTATAATAAATTTAACACCTTCGATGTAGTTAAGTATACAAAACCTACGGATGATAAATTAGAAGAAAACGAATTCACCTTTAGGTTAATGACTAGGCAATATAATGGTGCACATGACTTGGATTTATTGAATGGGGAGCTGGAGACAAGAAAGCAGGAACAAGAAATGAATCAATCTGGATGGAATATGCAAAGATTTATCAGAAGAACCATGTTTAAACATAGATTTTATCCTAGTGGTGGATGTGATACTGAGTTACCATTCAAATCTAGATATGCATTTAATATACATAATACTGATAGTAAATGTTTGCTATGGTGTCTAATTTCGTATCTGCATCCTGCTAAAGATCATCAAAATAGAGTTATTAAATATAATAAACCAGAATATATTAATGAGATAAAATTACCAAATGGGGTTACACCTCCATATGATTATTATCACTTAAAGAAAATACAAGAACTAAATAAAGATAAAGTATTATTTAATGTATTCAATCTAAATAAAAATAAAACTGTTAATCCTGTATTAATTAATCATAATGATCATAAAGGATGTAACATATTATACTGGGATAATCATTACTTCCTATGTAAAGATGTATCATTCCTATTAAGAACATCATCTAATCATAATAAATGTTATCCATGTCTAAAATGTTGTGTATCATTTAGTACAGAAGATGCATTAAACAAACATTTGGATTTTTGTAATACACAGAAGCATATAGGTAGAAGAACATTCCATAAAGATGATTACCTAGTGTTTGATAAGTTCCATTATAAAAACAGAGTACCATTTGCTATGTATTATGATTTTGAATGCATGAGAAAAGATGGTAAACACTTACCTATTGCTTGTGGTTTATATATAAAAAGTGACTATCATAATAAATTAGAAGATAAGTATGAATGTAACTGTGGTGATAAAGCAGTTGATCGGTTTGTGGATAGAGTAGATCATTATAATAAATTGTTTAAAGATATATTTAGTATAAATATTTCAATGAAAGAAGAGACTATTACTCCGTTATATAGTAGATGTTATTATTGTAATGAGAACTTGTGTGAAGACATCGTTAGAGATCATGATCATCTAAATGGTAAGAGGATATGCTCACAATAATTGTAACCTCCAAGCTAAAAACACATTTGCAGTAATGTATGCATATAATTCTTCTAATTATGATAATCAACTATTTATAACTAAACTAGCAAAGAAGATGGGTGAGAAACACCATGGACAGAGTCCCATTAGACTTAAAGTTTTTACTAACACTGATGAGAATTATATTAGTATTGATATGGGTTACGCTAAAGCTTTAGATATGTTTAGGTTCTTCCATTCACTTAGCTCAGATGCTATAAGTAAGACATTGAGTTATGAAGAATGTATAACATTAAATAAATGTGGCTTAGAAAGACGTAAAGGTATATTCCCATATGAATGGTTTGATAGTACAGATAAACAACATGAAAAAACATTACCACCTAAGGAAGCATTCTAATCTACTTTGAAACAAAGTGGTATTACAGATAAAGAATATAAGCAAGCAATTGACTGTTGGAAAGATACTAAATGTGAGCCAATACAGCATTATATGATGTTGTATTTTAAAACAGATGTATTGTTATCAGTTGATGTATTTGAGAAATTTAGAGCTATGTGTTTAGAATACTATGAAATAGATCCATGTTACACGTATTCTACTCCTGAGTTAACCTGGTTGTGTGGGTTGAAATATACTAATGTTAGACTTAAGTATTATAAAGAAAATATAGTTAATATTTATGATTCAATACAACATGGTATTAGAGGTGGGTTAGCTTCAGTATTAGGTGATTGTCAAGTAAAATGTATGAATAAACAGATAGATCCTGAGTATGCTGGGAAAGAGAATTACATAAAGTATTTAGACTTCAACTCATTCTATGCTTCTGCTATGGTTCAAGCTTTACCTACTGGCGAGATCAAAGTATCTAACACCATCAATCCAGGAACTGGCTGCGCAGATTATACTAGCTCTAGCTCTACAAAGGGTTATATCATACCATTGATGTGAAGTATAATGATGAGTTGAAAGAAAAGACAAACAAGTTTCCATTCTTTCCTGAAAAGACAAAAGCTAACATTAATCATTTTACAGACTATCAAAATGTAAATAAAACGAAACGATATAAACCTAATGAGAAGTTAATGTTAAAGTTAACGGATAAGGTAGATTATGTAAATGATGGTGAGATGTTAGTTTGGTATTTAGCTAGTGGTTTGAAGTTGGAAGATATTACAATTAAGCAAAAGTTAGAGTATAGTAAGAGTGAGTGGTTAAAGCCTTATATTGAGTTTAATATTAAGAAAATAAAGGAGGCTAAAGCTAAGGGTGATAAATTTGGGGATGTGTTCTTTAAGTTAAGGAATAACGCATTCTATGGAAAAACAATAGAAAATGTATACATTAGACAAGAATTAGAGTTAGTTAATGAAGTAGAAAGATATAATAAATTAGTAGAAAATATTGGTTTTAAATATTCTGTAGAGTTTGGTGATGATCTAGTAGCTGCACATAAAGCAAGAGGTAATGTTAAATTAGATAAGTTCAATTATATTGGTTTTGTTTTATTAGGAAAAGCTAAACTATTCATGTATATAGCTATATATGATTACTTTGAGAAAGAGTTAGATTGTAGTTATCATTACACAGATGCAGATAGTATATTTATAAGCATAAATATTCCATTAGATAGTACTATAAAAAAGGAAATGGATAAGATAAAAAATCTTTTACATAATAATGAGTTAAGTAAGATGAAGGATGAATTACCTAATGATACTATTATAGAAGCATGTTTCCTTAAAACTAAAGCATATTCTTACAATACTGTTAAAAGAGAAGAAGAGAAAAAGTTAAAAGGTATAACTAAAGCCACTATTAAAAAACAGATTACAATTGAAGATTATACTAATGCTATATATGAAGGTAAATCTAAATATGTAACTAATTATACTGTTGATAGTAATAGACATCATTTAGAAACTAAGGAACAATATAAAATGGCTATTGATCCATTTGATGATAAAGGTATTAGAGATAGTAACGGTGAATTTAGGTTTTACAATTAATAATAGCAAAATTTAGTAAATTTAGTCGAAAAAATGATAGATTTTTATTTGTGCGGAAAAATGGAAATATAGTGGAAAAAACAAAGGGAAATAGAGTAATGTGCATATGGTGACCGTATCGCGGCTCTAAGGCGCGGAGGTCACCATATACACAATACTCTTAATTACATCAGTTAACATCAGATTCTTGCATCGGAATTCATCTTGCGTGTTCATCGATGTCTTTCTTTGCACATTACACTTATCGCCGAAACGCCAATCAAAGGTCTCTGAGTTACCTCAATTATCGCATACATGCTAAACTAAAATCGAGCCAATTTTTTTATGCTCTGTCCACCGATGGGTTATATGTCTTCACGTTTTGGTGTTATTGCGACATTGGTGTTATTGCGTCTATGACAACTACAACCTACCAATTTTTGATGCCGATCAAAACTAGACGTTAACGAGAGTGAGCAGATTTTTCCTGTGAACTTCACTGTGAGACGTTATAATGTGATACGTTATAATGTGAGATGTGATGATGTGAGACGTTATAATAAATAGTTTCAGGTTATAATGTTTGTTCAGGGCAGCCGTGGTGGCCCTTGTTTGTAAATGGTAATTGTTATTGGAGCAAGTTCTCTTCACTATTCCTTGGAGAGGTGGACAAACATCAAGAAGCGATTATCCAGACAAGTGATCACGAAGCCAGGATACAATCTTCACCGAGGAGCTCAAGATAAGTCTAAAATTATTCAAAAACGACTTCGATTGATACCGAAAAACGAGCAGTTGATTATTTGGCACAATCTAATCAACAAATCTGTGACAAGCCCCCGCAAAGACCCCAGAAAGCCACTTACCCCAGAACAACTTGTGAACGAAATCAAGAATATCAAGCATAAAGTAGTTGGAATAGTTTACTGCGTAAGAGAAGGAGCACCAGACGTTTACAGAGAGCTGAAGGGAACGGGAACACCTGTTCTACACATCGTAAAGGACCGTCTCTCGAGGCGAAAGCAAAAGGACAAAGAACTTGTTCGCAGCTACAGCCAACTACATCTTGCACCACACCTCGAAATCAAAACGCTAACTATTGTACGAAATCACGGCGACAATCTAAAAGCGATTATCAAAAAGAAACACAGCCCGTCTCAACAGCAACGAAAGAAAAAGCAAAAGAAACGAAACGCAGCCAAAATTTGAGTAAGTCTAGCACTAGGTTGGTTTTGTGAATTCCTATTGATTGAGTTCAATTGGAATTGATCAAAACCAGTTTTCAGTCCCAGTCGTCAGTTTAAGCAAAATCGTTTAGCTTTTGTTAAGCCCTATCGCAATTTCTATTCAAAATTTTTGTGAAAATCCTATTGATTCAGTTCAGTTGGAATCGATCAAAAATTTAAGTCTTCATCAAACTGTTTTGTGAAATTCCTATTGATTAAATTCAATTGGTCTTGATCAAAATTTTAAGTCAACGTAGTAAGTTCTGTGAAACTCCTGCTGATTAAGTTCAATTGGAATTGATCAGAGCTTATGAAACATATGGCAAAAAATTGTAAGACCTGTAACAAGCCAATACAGGCACAAAAGAAAACATATACATGCGTTACCTGCAACTGTCATATACACATGACGACAATTTGCACAGGACTTTACTCGGCCTCCCTCAACGGGATAATAGATCTTGGAAACAACATTATGCTTCTCTGCAATGAATGCGTGGACAAAAACGAGCGAGATAAATTCATATGATGCAGAACAATGGCGAACATGACCGAGAAGATAGAAAATTTGGACTTTAGCAATCAACTCAAAAACATGGAAAAGAGATTGACTGAGCTTGTAGACAAAAAGATAGAAACCGCCATCAAAACAACTTGTGAAAAAGTTGATAAAACGTATGCTGCCGTGGTCTCTGTGGAATCCACACAGGAGACAGATAGAAAACTTGGAAGGTTATTTAAGAAAGAGAAAGGCGTCGTCAGCATCAAACAAAGTTTCAGAATACAAGGGATCCCTGAAGATCATAACAAAACAAAAGCTGAAAATGTTGTCCCCACAACTGACGAAGTAAATGAAATACTGAGTGAAATAGGCGTTATGCCTGAAGTGAAGGAACTCAAACGACTAGGTGAATTCAAGAGAGAACGGAAGAAACCAAGAACTCTTTTAGTAACGGTCGCTAACGAACATGAAGCCAGGCTAGCCTTAGCCAAAAGTATTGAACATCAAGAGGAATTAGCAATGAGAAATATTTACTTGCTACCAGCTCTCAGCAAAGAAGATGCCCTCAAAGAAACCCTGATTCTGAAAAAGAGAAGAGAACTATTGACAGAAGGAGTTCCTCGAGATAAACTCAAAATTCGAAATTTAGAACTATTCAACGATGGTGCGAAAGTGGAGATTGCCTCCGCAGAAACCAAGTCAAACTGAATAGGTTTTGTTAACATTCTGCAACTAAACGTAAGGAGCCTTGTGAACGTAGAGAGGAGAATTAAGTTTGCAAATGCTGTAATAAACTCAGACTACAACGTTATATGTCTCTGTGAAACTTGGCTCAATGATAAAATTCCATCATCTGAACTATTTCTAAATGACTATTGCATCCACCGACAGACAGATGGATCAAGACAAAAATACCCACGGAGGCATGCTCATAGCAGTAAAGAACTCCTTCATCTCCGAAAGAGTCATTTCTGAGCAACCGGATTCTAGTCTTGTCTGTAAAATAAAATTAGCTGAGAACGAAAATTTTATTTGTGCCTTTTACAACCCCCCAAGAACTAACGCGTACCGTTACGAGGTTAACGATTTCCATAAACTCCTTAAAATCATTCCTAAATCAAAAACGACCATTTTATGTGGGGATATAAACTGTCCTGATGTTAACTGGAAAACTCTAGCAAGTACAAATGAAGAGGAAAACGAAGTTATTGAATTGTTTGAGGAATCCCTATACAGACAAATAATAAACTTCCCCACCTGTGGGCAGAACACTCTAGATGTAGCATTTTACAAAAATTGTAATTTGCTGGCACATCTCGACGAGAAATTTTCCTCAATTTACGACTGCTCGGATCATAAATCAACCCAGTTAACGCTGGAATGTCCACGCCAAGACGCCAAAGAAACTCTTGGAAATTTTAGAAGTTTCGGAAACGCTGACAACGAAAGCATAAATAATATTTTAAGTACTGAACCCTTCAAACCAGTTTGCTTCACTTACATAAACAACATGTGCGAAGAATATTACCAGTACATGGATCAAATATTCGAGGTCCACGTCCCCAAAAGAACTAGACACCGAAAAAGTCTACCTCCCTGGATATCAAGTTTCACTTCTTACAACATGAAGAGACTACAAACCCAAAAACGACTCTTATCCGAAAAACCCACTAGTTATCGAAAACAAGAAGTTCTTAAACTTGAAAACCAATTGATAGAATCATCGGAACTGGACAGGATTGAATATCAGGAGAAAATCATGCGTGCAAGAAATACCGGTACAATCTTCAAACACTTGAAAAGCCTGAAAAAATCACCCAGCCTTCCAAAATTACTAATCCCAAAAAATCCACAGAGCACAAAAATGAAAGAGCAAGTCAACATGATGAACGAGCTCTTTCACTCAGTGTTCTCACCCAAAATTCTTTTCAGTATACAAGATGTAAAATTGAGAAATCCTAAAATTACAAACTTCGAAATCTCAAAGAAAGCAATCTACGAAATACTTCTTTCGCTAGATGCCACAAAGTCGCAAGGCCCAAATGGCATACCGCCTGCATTTTTCCAACGTACAGCACGCGAAACAGGTAGGAATTTCAATGTACTTTTCAAGCGGATAAAACGACTGAGAAAAATCCCAAACTACTGGGAAATTGCAGCTGTGACACCAATCTCCAAAAAAAGATGACAGACGGAAAGTAGAAAATTACCGACCACTCTCTCTTTTAGACATTGACAGTAAAGTTTTTGAGAAATGCATTTGTTCAGCTTTATACGCTCACTTCGAAAAATTCCTAACAGAACACCAACATGGATTTGTTAGAAAACGCTCAGTTAATACAAATATGCTATCCTTCTTGAAATCAATTCACGACGCACTCGATAACGAATCAAGTATAAATTGTAGCATTCTACACAGATTTCTCCAAAGCTTTCGACAAAGTGCCGCATTTTGAGCTTGTACAAAAAGTTGCAATTATTGGAGTGGGAGGTTGCCTATTAGAAATTATCATTGACTACTTAGACAATAGGAAACAATTCGTTCGGGTAGACAACACAAGATCGGAAACTTTAGATGTAACAAGTGGGGTACCCCAAGGTTCTCTTCTCGGACCACTCTTGTTTTGCATATTCATCAATGACCTACCTGATGTGTTAGTTTTCTCTGACCCATTTATCTTCGCGGATGACCTAAAAATTCTTGCAGTGAAGAAAACGTTTTGGCAAGTTCAAAACGATCTCAATGGTATTGAACAATGGGTAAACGAAAATAAAGCTGAGCATAAGAGGTCAAACACAAAATTACGAGCTTATGGGCACTAAACTGGAGTCATCCAAAGTCATCAAAGATCTCGGCATCTATGTTTCCCATGACCTGACGTGGAAGAGACACATCGAAGAACGACTGAGAAAAAGCGAACAAAGTACTCTACCTACTTCGACGAAACATAGCTCTTCAAGTAAGACAAGAGATCAAGCTCGGACTCTACAAGTCACTAATTTTGCCAGTACTCTTATATGGCTCTGCATGCACAAATCCGAACCGAGGTGAGCTACAACAGCTTGAAAGATTTCAAAAGAAAGTAGTCAAATGGATCCTTGGACAAAAAGTCATGCCGTATCCAAATCAACTGAGACTTCTTAACATACTACCACTACCAATGTTCATGCAACTAAATGACATTCTACTTTTATCGAAATTGACAGAAGACGATAGCTTTTTACCAATGCTGAAACAAAATTCAGAAAAGGGAGAACAAATGAATTATTCAAGCTTCCGAAAACCAGAACTGAAAAGGCTAGAAATGATTTCCTTTTCCGTACATGCAGACTAGCAAATCGAATAGAAAAATACATTGAATTTAATACGAAAACAGGCCTTAAAAATCGAGTTTTAAATTTCATTTGGAAGTTTGTAAACGAGCGATTCGACGAAAATAACATCTGTAGCTGGCATCTATGCTGTGACTGTCAGATCTGCAGAAATAATGGGACAATTTTCTAAGACGACGACTGGGACGAAAATCCCCTCAGTGAAAACTGTAAATCCCCAACAACAACAACAACAACAGACGGGTTATTTTGTTGTTTTGGATTTCGGCTAATGTTTATTTGGCCTCTTTATTGTAGAAAAAGTATGAATTTTTGTTTCTGGTTTAGCATAAATTTTGACTTTGATGCCATTTTTTGCTTCGTTTTGAGTGTCACCCAAAATTGTGGCAATTGTCCGATTTACAATCCCTGACGATCAGTCCTCCTGATAAATATTTTTCCAACGTATGCCATATGTTTTCGGCCATCCTTTTAACATTAGAGCTTTGTCAATCTATTGCCTTTTGATGCGATTATATCAGAACAGCCTATGGATAGTACACTCGACGATGTTTTTCTTATGATGCACGGTGGCTCAGCAACTGAAGTTCAGGATTGCTATTTATTTTTTTTGGATTTTGCAGGATTGTTTTCAATGGTCATCTGCATAGACAGCCCTATCCAGGAAGGCTAGTTTACATTTGTCAATCACTTTCACCCGTTGCAAACTCCAAGTTTGATGCAAATTTTCTCCTAGTTGAAGTGAATAATCCGGGTCGTCATTTACTGTTAAGATACTGTAATTAACATAACTTCCAAATGCTTTTAGTTTCCTAGTTTGCTAAATTGTTGGTTTGTTTTCAAATTGAAGGCATTACCAGCAAAATCCTCCCTTTTTGTATTGCTGCTTATTTATTATTGACTTTTCATTTGATATCATTTCCTACATTTCTTACAATTTTCACTTTTCGATGACAGCCGGTGCTTTATGTTTCGAAAATTTTTGTTTATCCGGAGCTCATCTCAATCTCACCGCTAATTTTTCATTACAAGTTTTAGGCAGATGTTGCCCAGGGTAACTGCCAGAGACTCCAATATCGCCAAACCGTCTTTTTGACGATAACACCAGTAATTGCTTTTGAAATAAACGTCTATGACTGCTGGTTTGAATAGGAGTTTAGGCATTAATCTTTCACTGGAGTCCCTTTGTCTATACGGCTTCCGAGACGGAGCCTTTGATGTAAAAATTTGACATATATTAACAAAATTTTCTCCTTTGCTCAGCCTCAAGAGCTTCATGTTTTTGTTGTTCTATCAGACTCAATTTTACCATGTTAGCTACCGGCACGTTTTCAAAAAATGTTGTCAAAAATTTGTTTAGATTGTGATGTCGACTTCTTGGAATAGAAGAATTCAACGAAGTCGACATTGTTTCACCCTCATTTAGAAATGTTCTTGAACCTAACCTGTTCTGTAAAGACATCGTGCACTTCTCCTTTCATGGAAACCATGTTTTCACTATTATTCTGTTTAACATCATTCAATACTTTAAATATCGTTGCTGTTATTACTCTCCTGTAATTAACTTAATCTAGTCCCCCTCAGTGCAGCCTTCCCAACTCCTAGCCCGCAGCTTGATGGCTGATCAAACCCATTGTCCACTCTGCAATGGACCCCTACGTAGAGGAGGCGTCTGGTGTCATACATGTTATAAATATTTGCACGTGAAATGCAGTGGCCTAGCCGCAGCGAAAGATTGGACCGAAAACTTCAGCTGCAAAAACTGCTCTGAGATCACCGCAGCCACCGAAACAGCAATCGTAACGCCGGTACCACACAACGCTTTGACCGTTCCCGACACTGCACTCATAGATACTGCAACATCGCACGCCCCCGAACGTTCCGTCGCCGCAGCATCGAATAATTTTTGGGACCACTTCCAGCCTCATCACGCGGTAACAGTGCGCGAAATATACCGCGAGGTCGTCACTTGGAAGCCCTCGTTCTTCACGCTCGGTAAGAACAAGACAGGGGAACATTTCGCCGAAGCCCTTCACAGTGTCCTCTCCCCGATTGCCGTAAACACGGATAGATCCGATATATCTCTGACCCTCTGTATGATACTTCCGCACCTAACCCTCAGTGGAACAAAGAACACGGACGATGGATCGAACAATAAGACCATCAAGCGTAGACTGCAAGCATGGTACAGCTGCAACTTCTCAGAACTGTTCTGTGAAGCGAAGGCAATCCAAATGAGAATGAATTCAAGGAACAAACAGCAGCACTCTGACCTCAAGATGTTCAACGATTTCATGTCTCGTGGTAAGATCAGTAATGCTATTCGCGTTCTTTCGGATGAGCACAAAGGCGGCGTGCTCTCACCTACCGATCTCATAGACGGTAGACCGGTCCTCGAGATTTTACGCGACAAACATCCTGATGGTCAACCCTTGGAGCCCAACTGCATTCAGAGCGAACATCCACGCACGCTTCCTTACCACCCCGCTGTCTTCGACAAAATCAGTGCCAGACTCGTCCGAAAGCATGCAATGAAGACTCATGGCAGTGCCGGGCCTTCAGGTCTCGATGCCAATGACTGGCGTAGACTACTTTCTGCTTTCGGGCAAACCTCCACGAACCTGTGCAAGCTTGTTGCCAAGTTTGCTAAGAGGCTGGCCACGTCCATAATACCACCGGATGATTTGATTACATACAATGGTTGTCGACTAGTGGCTCTGGATAAATGTCCAGGTGTGAGACCTATTGGTATTGGTGAAGTACTGCGTCGCATCACCGGACGCATAATCGTCGACTGCATCAGGCAAGATCTAACATCCCTCGGTGGAAACATGCAACTGTGCCTGGGCCAGAAATGTGGCATAGAACATGCCATGCATTCGCTTCGCCACAGTTTTGATGATCCCGAAAACGAAGCAATTCTTCTAATTGATGCCAAAAACGCTTTTAACGTGCTCAATAGACGAACAGCATTAGAGAACGTGAAAGCCTTATGCCCATCTTTGCATGTTGCCTTACAGAATTCCTATAGCCACCCGTCTCATCTCTACATCGGTAAGTCGACCATACTGTCTCAGGAAGGTACGACACAAGGCGATCCCCTTGCGATGGCAATGTATGGAATCGCAATCCTACCCCTAATAACAAGACTTCATAATGACTCTTTGACACAAAAATGGTATGCTGATGATGGTAGCGTCGTCGGTAAGTTAGAAGATATCAGGGCACTCTTCGACAAGCTCACTGAGCTCGGTCCCAAGTATGGATATCTTGTCAATCCTCCGAAGTGTCAGTTGATAATTAAGCCAGGAGGCGAGCGCCAAGCGTCAACTGTGTTTGCAGGCACAAATGTTGAAATCACGCAGGGCGCTCGAGTCCTGGGATCAGTTATCGGAAGCTCTGAGGCCAGTAAAAATTTCCTGAAAGATGCAGAAACTAAATACACAAAAAGTTTAGACAGACTTCGTCAATTTGCTCTCACCTCTCCCCAGAATGCCTATGCATGTTTGACGAAGGGGGTTCAACAGAAGTTGAGCTTCCTCTCGCGTACTACACCTTCCATGGACGGGGTTCTGGACAAGTTGGAGGAGCGGCTTGGCCGAGTCATACCGAACATCGTCGGCAAAGAAGTAATCCAAGAGGAAAGAGAACTTTTTTCTCT
This sequence comes from Convolutriloba macropyga, assembly GCF_964194025.1. NCBI lineage: Eukaryota > Metazoa > Xenacoelomorpha > Acoela > Convolutidae > Convolutriloba > Convolutriloba macropyga. The sequence continues at coordinate 29,467,601 of NC_134478.1, read as the reverse complement.
CCCTCTCAGAATGGGTGGGCTTAACATCGCCCTCCCACAAGATCTTCACAAAAATCTTGAGCAATCAGTTGAACTCTCAAGACCATTGGCGTCATTCAATAATATTCAACAATGTGAAGTAGAACAAACCAAGATCAGTCTCAGACAGAAAGCAGACAATCAACGTGAACTCATCTCGAAAAAATCCAGAATCGAAAACAATCTACCAGAAATGAAGTATACTATCCAGCTGGCCTCGGAGAAGGGAGCATCAAGCTCGCTTAACGCGCTTCCGTTGTCAAAACAAGGTTTTGACCTCACGAAGACTGAGTTCCGTGATGGAATAGCACTTCGCTACACCTGGGAAGCGAAGAACACGCCAGCCATATGCCCATGCGGGAAAGAATTCAGCCTCACCCATACCCTCCATTGCGCCAAAGGCGGATATACGCACCTACGACACAACGAAATTAGAGATGTGTTTGCAAACCTGATGGATGACGTTTGCCACGATGTACAGATAGAGCCAAAACTTCAGTCGCTCGATGGAGAAATTTTCTCGAGTAATTCCACCACCACTGATGATGACGCTCGACTGGACATCAAGGCAAACGGTCTGTGGGGCTCCCGCTTTAATCGCACTTTCTTCGATGTGAAGATTTTCAACCCTCATGCGAAGAGCTGCCCTAAGACCATAAAAGATGCATTCAAATATCACGAGAGCATCAAGCGAAATAAGTACGAAGAGCGAATCCGCGAAACCGAACACAGCAGCTTCAATGCACTGGTTTTTGCTTGTTCGGGTGGTCCAGGTCCATCAGCATCGCGCGTTATGAAACAACTCGCAACCAAGATCAGCGAAAAACGCGGAGAGCCGTACGCCGACACTATAAGCTACATCCGAACGAAAATCAGCTTCGCACTTCTGAGGAGCTGTGTTCTCTGCTTGAGGAGATGTCGTGCCCTCAATCCTCGTGTTCTCAGTGAGACTTCGATTAGCGCCGTCGTGGAGGAGGGAAGGCTGCACTGAGTGTCTGGCTGCTTATCTTTATTCATTTGCTTATTCCTTGATGTTCCATTTTTATTTTAATCCTTCCATTCTAGTTCCCTATGTGTGCTATATATATATATATATATATATATATATATATATATAGGTGCTTTCCTCTCCACTTGTTATTTATTTTTGTGACTGGGCCGTCTTTACACTGTCTGGAGGGGAACAGCTTGGAGTGCAGCATCCGGCTACTAAGTGCTACTCATCATGCCCTATTTTTCGACCTACATCCATCGATGCCGGATGGTGTACACGGCCCTTTTAATATTTATGTTTAGAAGAAAGAAAGAAAAAAGAAGAGAGAGAGAGAGATTCGACCTTTTCAACCGTTCTTTTCAACCTTTACGAGACCATTAAATCTTACTGGTTGTGCATTCAATATTTGCTGTTCTTGATATATGTATAATTCACTGAATGTCTTTTTCTTTTTTGAGGATTTTCTCAAGACTTGATGTTTCTATCCGAAAAATGGGTGCAGTCCAATGTTTTGTAAATTTTTGGTTGATACGCTTTCTTTATAATTAAATCCGTTACTCTTATCAAATTGTACCCTAAATGTTAAATTACTAGAAAAAATTGTGGCACCATCGACAATCCTCTATCAGCTTGTTTTTCTCTATTCTACTTGTTAAGGTTTTTCAACGCAAACACCATATTCCCGAGTACTGCTCGCTAGTTTAATCATGTCTGCTAGAAATTTGGTTTCATTAAATCTGTCATTTATTGGGTTTTTTAGTGTTTTTTGACAAAAAACTCGTCGTTCTGACCCAATAAAAATTTTGACTTTGCCGTGGTTTTTTCTTGAAGGTATATTCTGTCGGTATAACAGCTTTTCAACTTCTCGATTTGTTCTTTTCAAATTGTTTTCCATCAGTGAGCGAATCATTTTGCTTAGAAAAAGACTACTGAGGCGAAAGGCTTATCTTCAACGCAGCTCTTGATTTCTGACCTACTAGTCTCCGCTTTCATGTCAACGACTATTCTCTTTCGTTGGACATCAAACTCGCGAGTACTTTTTGCTTAGCATATTATACAATAAATGTATAACCTTTTCAGAGACCATTTTTTAAAGAGAGACAAAATGCTTGATTAAGAAACAGAAAATCCACGTTTAAGAGGGGTCTGAATAACATGTATAGGAGCCACCAAACCACATGTTTAGTAGACGATTTTAACAGACGGATTAAAATAGGGGTTCAGAAATGGGAAACCGTAGAGCAGGGGCTGAACCGCTGGTTTTGGAATCGGATGCTGAGGGTTTTCACCTGCCCTAGGAAAGAAGGCAGGTATAGGTTTTTAAACGGACACGAAGCTGGTTCTGTCTATGTTTCCTAACAGAATATTTGCCTTAAGAAAAAATTTAATTCTCTGTTTTTGTTTTTGCTTAATTTTCGTTTTTTCTGTCTTTTTCTTCTATCATCACATTTTTTTTACTTTCTCTCTCTCTCTCTCTCTCTCTCTCTTTCTTTCTTTCTTTCTTTCTTTCTCTCTCTCTCTCTCTCTCTCTCTCTCTCTCTCTTTCTCTCTCTCTCTCTCTGTCTATCTTTTTCTTTTTATCTCTTTCTTTCGTTTCTCGTCTAGATATTAATTAAAATTCGAATGCTATGTCACCTTGTTAAAGCTCCTATTCTTCGCTTGATTTAACTCGTCTTTAACTTAGTGGCCATGTATTGCATGCGATTTGAGACGCGCTAAGACACCATGTAGAAGCTCGCATAAGTCTTTGCGCGCCTTAAACAGGCAACATATCAAAGCCAAAAAAGTTGTTGAACGAGAATTGCTGGTACATAGGGCAATAAACGCAAACATTACGCATCAGATTTTTCCACATTAGCGTAAGTTGTATGACCTATGGCTGCTAAGCGATTGGCATGGGTTCGAAACCGAGTTGGTGCAGAATAGAAAGCTTAAAATCTTTTAAAGCTTCTATTCCTTTAAATGATTTTCTTGTAATAAACTTTCGTGGCTGCTAGTTTTTTCTTTATTCTCTTGAAGATTATCATAACCGACTCTTTTGACGGCCTGCTTATCGAGTTCTCTTTAATCAAATGAATTTTTTCTATTCGATACCGTCAATTGGGACCAGTTGTAACAATACCGGAACGCTGAAAGCAATTGCTATCATTGAAATTCATAACCTGATCTTTTTCAATGTGAATCGAATCAAACAAATAATTGCGGTACTCAGTTTTTTAAACAATCGAGGAGTTCCTACGAGCTCGGCAACTTCAGGATCGTTCGTTCCACCAACAGATTCTCCGAATTTCCCTAACTGATGGAGTCTCAAAATTTCAGCAATGGAAAAAAAAATTAGCAAAATGTTTTGAAAAATCAAAAACGAAGATTTTCGGAAGTTCAAAACAAGTGGACCAATTCCAAAAACTCAAAAAAACTTTTATCTTTGTAATGATTGTTGATACAATTCTATTTTGGTTGAAAACACTAATAGAGTAAAGTTGATAACCTGACGATGCCAGTGATAGCAAAAACGTTCGTTTATAAAATTAGAATTAGATTAATTTTCTTTTATATTCTTTTATTTCTTTTAACTCAGTTTATTTATAAATAGCCACATGAAAGGCAGTTCTGAAGATGTTCTGAAAAATGCAACCTTTTTAGAGCATCATGAAAATTTTGACAGCAGTTCCCTTTTTCAAGCAATAAAAACTATTACGTACAAAAGCAAATGGGACAACCTACCACACATCACAGCGATCCAGGCCTAAATCTGATTCCCTACGCTTATAATCAACTGAAGAACGCGCAGTACCTAAAACACAATAGCAGGTGGTTGAGATGACGACATTACTTAGTCACCTGAAAAACTGTACAACTACTTGAGGAATAACAGCTTTCGATTCCAGGCTATAATCTACTATCAACGAAATGGGCGCCCAATAATCTTAACTAATTGCTTACAACTGGAAACCTGACATTTCAGGTAACAAAGCTTATCATCTCACGAACGCCTGGGAGTAGCTAGCACAACTTAAACAAATTTCTTACGCCACTTTTTGAGAAGAGACCTGGAGCAAACAATGAAACATCCACACTTGATGCAAGTAAAGAGCTTGAGCTAATTGTGCTTGATGACAACAAACAGATAGTCTCGTTAGACGTAAAATGTTTATAACCGAACGTTTCTGTTTCGGAGGCGATAGAAATAGCTCCAAGATGCCTTTATTCAAGCAACCACGCTCGAGATAAAGACAGATCAACATTAAAACTTCGGTTGAAATTGGTTTTGACGAAAGTCCAATTCAAATACAACTATAAATGGTAGTGCCAAGTTGACGGCCTAGCAATGAGCGCATCTTTGGCGGGCATATTTGAAAACATTTGGATGAAATTGTTCGATGACAAGCTAAAAGAAGAAAATTTTATTCCCGAGTGATACTTAAAACAATAGCCCAGTGATAAATTCCCTGATTGCTCAAGAAAATTAGATTGGAATAGTAAAGGAGTTGAATGTGACTGACGCAGAAATTGGTTTCATGCGAAGAGACAGAAACTGAGCAATAGAGAAAATAAAAATGGGGAATATTATATGGTTTTGTAGACACTGCAAAACAATACCAAAAACAGAACTCAAGTTGAAGAGCATTTTTTTGCGGGATATGTATATGGACAATATTGTATGTACGACAAAATCAACAAGCGAAGACTTGTTCAAAAAAGTTGGCGCTTTCAGTTTACATTAGAAAATATAGAAGCAAACGGTGTACTGTGTTTTCTTGACATGAATACATGTGTAAGCAGGAAAAAACTTTTCATTCAAATGGTACCGAAAGCCTACTGATACCTCTACAATTCGAAACTTTCGCGGTTGTACCCCATTGCTACAAAAGCGAAAAATAGGGCAAGGTACTGTTCAAAGGCTTTTCCGTAGCATGAGTAATTGGGAAAAATTTTGACGAGGCACTTAAATCAAATCAGGATATATGGCTGAAAATTCAGTACCCTTAACGTTGGACCGCAAAAAAGGTAAACGAAACTCTCGAAAAACTAGTGGTTGGAACAGAAAAAGCCTCAAATACCGTGAAAAATGACATCCCGTTGGCGAAAAATAGTCGATAGTAAATCCTCATATCATTTTAAATGCAATACATAGGCAATTTAAGTGTGCGATTGAATGAAAAACTGCATAAAACATCTCGTTTAATTATTATTTTTTCGGCTAGGCAAATGAAAAATTGCTTGCCTTCGCTTAAGTTGATTTTCGATTTAAAAAAATCCGAAAAATCATGTGGTTTATAAAATTTTTTGTTGTGGATTTGAATCCACCCATGTCGGCCAGATTTGGCGTCATGTTACCACGAGAATGCCCTTGCGTCAAAAATTTGAATTACCGGTCGGGCAGCACGTTAGACGCTTCTGCGGTTCGTCGAAGACTTTTGATTGGCGAATCATTGACCAGTGCGGCGACACTGGAAATTTGTTCACCGTGGACGCATTGCACATAAGACAACGAAAACCGAAGTTAAACACGAGCACGAATACCGGGGGTGGGAGCTGACACTCAAACATTGATTTGACATGAGAGTTGTCTTGTTCGGGAAAGAAATTAAAAACATTTTTGTCTTGGGGATCATTAATAGGGCAAAACGAAATTTGCAATGCCTCAACAAGAAGGATACTAAAGGCAAATTCTGGATTACCATAGAAATACAAAAACATGGCCAAAACCGAAAAATCCGGATTAGGAATGTTTTTAAAGAAAATGATAACAGCTGGAAATATTAGTGGTAAATGGGCTAAAATTTGTATAATTGAAAAATTTTCGATTTAATTTTCTTAGGAAAGTTCCTAGAATTGGTTAAATTGCGGTTTTAGACAAATGTAAATACACATTCGTTTTTCCTTTAAGAATATGTTAAATACTTTTTAGTTGACGATTAACGTAAAGCTCAATAACGTTTGTGTTAAAGATTCGAATTAATTTTAGCAAATTGGTTTCCTTTATATTAAAAAAACAGTATATGCAAAAAAGCGAAAAACTACCCTACTGTCGGAAAATAATTCCTCAAATATTCAGAAATGGAAAAAATTAAGCGACAAGTTTTAAAAGTTGAAAATCTAAGAATTTCGAAAATTTACCTTAATCAAGTGGATCAATTCTAATAACTCAAAAACTTTAATCTTTTTATTGGTTGTTGATATAATACCATTTTGTTTGGAAAACCTCATAGAGTTAAGTTATAACCTGACGATGCTAGTTATAGCGAAGACGTTCATGTTTTAATTGAGTTCGACCAATTGGCTTTTACTTTCTGTTATTGCTGTTAGACGTAGCTTTTCAATAAGTATATCACAAGAATTGGGTTCTAAGGCCGAGCTGTGTTTTACCAAATCTCTGGTAATTCTCCGACACCTGTCCAGCGTGTGTCAGCCATGATTGGTTAATAAAATTGACTACATCTTTAACCTTGAAGCCCAAGGTTTTCATTTTTTCTGCACAAACGTGTGACACTGACAGGACGGATCTTTTCCCTTTATGTCCCCCAGCTTTGTAAACGCATATTATTTGCAAGCCCCAGACGCACGTGCCGCAATTTTATTTGATGATTTACTATGTAATGGGAAGAGTTCTGTAACTGGGGGCGCATAAAGTACTGGGGGGCACAAGTCTCACAGGTTTTTTCCATTGTAGCTCCATTATGAATTGTAACATGATGAAGGCCCTTTTTCGGGAAAAAAATAAAGAACAATTTTGTCTTGTAAAAATAAATAGGCCAAAGAACATTTAGTGCATCACAAAACGAAATTTGCAAAACATCCACAAGAGGGATACTTAGGGTTAGGGCAAATTCTGGATTACACTAGAAATACAAAAACATGACCAAAACCGAAATATCTTGATTAGGAATGTTTTTCAATAAAATGATAACAGCTGTAAATATTAGTTGTAAATAGGCTAAGTATTGTATAAATGAAAAATTTTCGATTTAATTTTCTTGAGATAGTTCCTAGAATTGGTTAAATTGCGGTCTTAGACAAAAGTAAATACATATTCATTTTATCCTTTAGCAATTTGTGAAATAGTTTTTAGTTGACGATTAACGTAAAGTTCGAAAACGTTTGTAATAAAGATCCGAATTAATTTTAACGAATTGGTCTCCTTCATATTAAAGAACATTATATGCAAAAAAGCGAAAAATTACGCTACTGTCGGAAAATAGTCCCTAAAAGTATCAGAAAAGGAAAAATTAAGCGATATGTTTTGAAATTTGAAAATCGAAGATTTTCGAAATTTCGATTTTAACAAATGGATCCATTCTAATAGCACAAAAACTTTAATATTTGCAATGGTTGTTGATATAAGATTATTTTGTTTGGAAAACCTCATAGAGTAAAGTTGATAACCTGACGATGCTAGTTATAGCGAAAACGTTCGTTTTTAAATTTAGAGTTAGACTAATTGGCTTTTACTTTCTGTTACTGCTGTTGCATGTAACTATTTAATAAGTGTATCACAAGAATTGAATTCTAAGCCCGAGCTTTGTTTTACCAAATCTCTTGTAATTCTTCGACACCTGTCCAACCTGTGGCAGCCATGATTGGTTAATAAATTGGACTACATCTTTAACCTTGAAGCCCAAGGGTTTTAATTTTTTCTGCACAAACGTGTGGCACTGACAGATCGGATCTTTTCCGTTTATGCCCCCAGCTTAGTAAACGCATAATATTTGCACGCCCAGACGCACCTGCCGCATTTTTATATGATGATTTACTATGTAATGGGATGTGTTCTGCATCTGGGGGCGCATAAAGTACTGGGGGGCACAAACGGAAAAGATCCCACAGGGCTTTTCCATTGTAGCCCCATTATGATTTGTAACATGATGAAAGTCCCTGTTCGGGAAAAGAATTAAAGATCAATTTTGTCTTGGTAAGCATAAATAGGCCAAAGAACATTTAGTGCATGACAAAACGAAATTTGCAAAACATCCACAAGAAGAATACTTAGGGTTAGGGCAAATTCTGGATTACACTAGAAATACAGGTTCCTTCCCATTATAGCCCCCCAGAAAATTATAGCCCCCCAAAAATCAAGTTATAGCATACAATTAAATTCATCAACTAAAATCAATTATAATGGGCAAGCCCATGTCATCATCCGGCGGCTCGCCTACAATGATTTCTGATTTTGTGTTAAAGAAGTGATTATTAATTTCAGTGGCTCGCCTACATCGATTTCCGATTTTGTATTAAAGAGGTGGTTATGAATTTTCATCTGGGGGGGGGGCTATTGGTTACATGCCCACTGAGCTGGGGGGTTATAATGGGAAAGACCCGAAATACAAAAACATGACCAAAACCAAAATATCTTGATTAGGACTGTTTTTCAATAAAATGATAACAGCTGTAAATATTAGTTGTAAATAGGCTAAATATTGTATAAATGAAAAATTTTCGATTTAATTTTCTTGAGATAGTTCCTAGAATTAATTAAATTGCGGTCCTAGACAAATGTAAATACATATTCATTTTATCCTTTAGCAATTTGTGAAATAGTTTTTAGTTGACGATTAACGTAAAGTTCGAAAACGTTTGTAATAAAGATCCGAATTTTTTTTAACAATTTGGTCTCTTTTATTAAAGAACATTATATGCAAAAAAGCGAAAAATTACGCTACTGTCGGAAAATAGTCCCTCAAAGTATCAGAAATGGAAAAATTAAGCGACATGTTTTGAAAGTTGAAAATCGAAGATTTTCGAAAATTCGATTTTATCACGTCGATCCATTCCAATAACACAAAAACTTTAATCTTTGTAATGGTTGTTGATATAATTTTTTTTCGTTTGGAAAACCTCATAGAGTAAAGTTGATAACCTGACGATGCTAGTTATAGCGAAAACGTTCGTTTTTAAATTTAGAGTTAGACTAATTGGCTTTTACTTTCTGTTACTGCTGTTGCATGTAACTATTTAATAAGTGTATCACAAGAATTGAATTCTAAGCCCGAGCTTTGTTTTACCAAATCTCTTGTAATTCTTCGACACCTGTCCAACCTGTTGCAGCCATGATTGGTTAATAAATTGGACTACATCTTTAACCTTGAAGCCCAAGGGTTTTAATTTTTTCTGCACAAACGTGTGGCACTGACAGATCGGATCTTTTCCGTTTATGCCCCCAGCTTAGTAAACGCATAATATTTGCACGCCCCAGACGCACCTGCCGCATTTTTATATGATGATTTACTATGTAATGGGATGTGTTCTGCATCTGGGGGCGCATAAAGTACTGGGGGGCACAAACGGAAAAGATCCCACAGGGCTTTTCCATTGTAGCCCCATTATGATTTGTAACATGATGAAAGTCCTTGTTCGGGAAAAGAATTAAAGATCAATTTTGTCTTGGTAAGCATAAATAGGCCAAAGAACATTTAGTGCATGACAAAACGAAATTTGCAAAACATCCACAAGAAGAATACTTAGGGTTAGGGCAAATTCTGGATGACACTAGAAATACAGGTTCCTTCCCATTATAGCCCCCCAGAAAATTATAGCCCCCCAAAAATCAAGTTATAGCATACAATTAAATTCATCAACTAAAATCAATTATAATGGGCAAGCCCATGTCATCATCCGGCGGCTCGCCTACAATGATTTCTGATTTTGTGTTAAAGAAGTGATTATTAATTTCAGTGGCTCGCCTACATCGATTTCCGATTTTGTATTAAAGAGGTGGTTATGAATTTTCATCTGGGGGGGGCTATTGGTTACATGCCCACTGAGCTGGGGGGTTATAATGGGAAAGACCCGAAATACAAAAACATGACCAAAACCAAAATATCTTGATTAGGACTGTTTTTCAATAAAATGATAACAGCTGTAAATATTAGTTGTAAATAGGCTAAATATTGTATAAATGAAAAATTTTCGATTTAATTTTCTTGAGATAGTTCCTAGAATTAATTAAATTGCGGTCCTAGACAAATGTAAATACATATTCATTTTATCCTTTAGCAATTTGTGAAATAGTTTTTAGTTGACGATTAACGTGAAGTTCGAAAACGTTTGTAATAAAGATCCGAATTTTTTTTAACAATTTGGTCTCTTTTATTAAAGAACATTATATGCAAAAAAGCGAAAAATTACGCTACTGTCGGAAAATAGTCCCTCAAAGTATCAGAAATGGAAAAATTAAGCGATATGTTTTGAAAGTTGAAAATCGAAGATTTTCGAAAATTCGATTTTATCACGTCGATCCATTCCAATAACACAAAAACTTTAATCTTTGTAATGGTTGTTGATATAATTTTTTTTCGTTTGGAAAACCTCATAGAGTAAAGTTGATAACCTGACGATGCTAGTTATAGCGAAAACGTTCGTTTTTAAATTTAGAATTAGACTAATTGGCTTTTACTTTCTGTTACTGCTGTTGCATGTAGCTATTTAATAAGTGTATCACAAGAATTGAATTCTAAGCCCGAGCTTTGTTTTACCAAATCTCTTGTAATTCTTCGACACCTGTCCAACCTGTGGCAGCCATGATTGGTTAATAAATTGGACTACATCTTTAACCTTGAAGCCCAAGGGTTTTCATTTTTTCTGCACAAACGTGCGACACTCACAGGTCGGATCTTTTCCCTTCGTGCCCCCCCCCCCTTAGTAGTAGACGCATATTATTTGCACGCCCTAGACGCACGTGCCACATTTTTATATGATGATTTACTATGTAATGGGACGTGTTCTGTAACTGGGGGCACATAAGTACTGGGGGGGGGGGGGGGACAAACGGAAAAGATCCCAAGGGTCTTTTCCATTGTAGCCGGCATTATGATTTGTAACATGATGGAGGCCCATACGTTATATGTCCACAGAGCTTGAAGAGGGGGGGGGGGGTTAATGGGAAAACTCAAAGAATGCATGTTCTGTATGAAGCTTAAACTAATTTCTGATATTTGTATGTAATGTGGGCGTGAATCTAATTTCTGATTCAATGATTAATTCTTGACATGGAACTTTCTGTACTTGATGGTAATACCTTCGTCACATAGAACAGAGTTTGATACCCATTTTTCATCCTTCAACTTGGAATCGTTATTACTTTACTAAAGTTGATTACATTGAGCCCCATTAAGTTTGAATTTATCTGCAGGTTATAATGCGTGACAGAAACACAGATTTTGACCGTGCTCTTTCTGGAGCAGCATCTCAGAGCGGAGGTGCAATCTTCTTCAACACTTGCAAAGACGAAGAATTTGATGTAAAAGACACACTCAAAGAACTCAAGCGTCGATTGCAGTCAGACTATACTATTCGTGAAGCGCAACGAATGACCCGAGAAAATATTGATGAAAGTGATCTTCGAGCTTGTAAGCTTTTCATTACTTGCGGACCACGCAAAATGTTCACAAGCACCGAGTTCAGCCTATTGAAACATCATATTGAATCTGGAAACGCAGTTCTAATTATGATGGGAGAAGGTGGTGAGCCAAAGTACCAGACAAATATCAACTACTTCCTCGAAGACTTCGGAATATCGGTAAACGCCGACAGTGTTGTCCGTTTAGAGTACTACAAGTTCCATCATCCCAAAGAAGCCTTGATAACAAATGGCGTGTTGAATCGGGGAATCAGTGAAGCTGCTGGGAAAGCATTTACAATTCTCTCCTCTGAGGACGAGGGAAACAATTCACAAGCAATAACTTTTGTTTATCCATTCGGTGCAACGCTTAATGTCAAAAACATGACTAAGGAACTCCATTCTGTACCCGTACTTTCAACCGGATCAGTATGTTTCCCAATCAACAGACCGGTTATGGCTTTCTACGAGGATCCCAATTCGGGTGGAAGGCTAGCTGTTCTCGGGTCTACTCGAATGTTTAATAAGGAGTACATAAACAAGGTATAGAATTGTAAAAGTCAATCATGTTCTGAAGAGATGTTACGATTTTAAGAGATGCAATAAATTTTTTTTAAAAAATATCCCTTATGGGGTTTGCTCTTAAGCCGCATAGGACAATCCAATGGATGAGTAGTGATCCCCCACTATGAGACATCACTGCATCGTATATAATTTTAAAGACAAGGCACTATAGCTCTTTAAGAGCTGCGTCATGAGAAATCTATTCATAAACATCACTGCATCGTATATAATTTTTAAGACAAGGCACTATAACTCTTTTAGAGCTGCGTCAAAAGAATTGAATTTCTATATAAGCTAATTTGTTATGAATCTAGTTTCCCCTACCGCACTATGGCACTGCAAGAACTATCTATATCGGTCGGGCGTTTGGAACCACGGCACCCTCTGAGGCATATGATAGCGCTGCGCAGAAGAATTAATTATTTTTGGCCTCAATGTTATATCTAATGCAAAGCCCGTCTCTAAATTCGGACTTCGCTAGTGTAAAACAGTAACGTTTAAGCGGTAGAGCTGTGAGCCAGTTCGAGGCTCCTTTTTCCAAAGCAATTTCTATTACGTGGCGTTGCTCGGTCTGAAGGCTTTCCATAAGATCTTTCTTACGCGATAAAATAATATTCCGGCGTGCGGTTCGTTGGTCGTGCGTTATGCGTTCTTGGGTGAGATGAGCATTTGCTCGATTCTCTTCAAGCGGAGCGCATGCGGTCAGCGAAGCAGCGTACTCCGTTTCGTAATCTATTGGCTCCTTGATTTTAAGTCCGACCTCCCGGGTTAGTAGCGAATACAATCGCCGTGCGGATTGAGACACCGGAGAGTCAAAGAACGACGGTAGGACGTGCGTTTGGATATTGGCTCCTACGTCTGTGGTGATACAATAAATTCCGAAACTTAGCTACGAATGACTTGTAGATTGCAAAGCAGTTTTCTTGGTAATCAACTACAGCTTGTGTTCTCGCTTAAAACTTCTTACTTGAGTCAGGTAAGAAGAAGTCATTTATTAATAGCCGCGGAGCAGTAGCTGCTATTATTGGGGACATCGTGATTTTTTTATTCGTCATCTCCTTCGATGATTCTTGCCAACTGACTTCTTGAAATTGGATTTTTCAATTTCAGTTATTTCTACTGCTTTGCAGTTCAAATTTTTATGCGTGATTTCATTTGTTCTGCTTATCGGTCAATTGCGTGACCTAACTCACTAAAAAAAATTACTTCTGAAATAACTTAATGAACTTTAACTTTTATGAAATTTTACTAGTTAAAGATCAATAGTGTGCATCTAAGTAGTGACAAACGTATATGCCCTAATTCATGAGTATTAGTGTCTTGAGTTTTTGATTTCGAATATGAATTTTGAGAAAATTCTTAGGGCTTTTTCGTTAGAGAGCGAATCAAACCGAATCTAACCGAAAAAGTCTAATGGTCTATTAGAAGACTAGTAATCAATCTTATTTCTTTAGTTGTTTCAATTCTAGGTATAGAATTGGATTTCAATTGGTATAGGACTGGACTCAATTTTTTGTATAGAACTTGATTTCGGGTGCACATCCTCCAAAATAAAATAAACTTTTTCGACAACATCATTTTGAAAGGAAGACTTCTAGAATTTTTGGAATGTGGAAATTTTTCTTGAAAACTGGGCTCAGAATAACCTCTGTAGTTCTATTTTTTTGTGCCTGTGCCAAAACTGTCGAGCTAATTCTATGTTATATTTCCGTGACTTATACTCCCCGTGAAATTGTCACAAAGCCATAATAATAATAATATAATAATTCATGGAAAGCCACAAGGCTACAATCAAGTAAAACCACAGTTTATTATTTATTTAAACCAATTTTCTGTCAGGAGTTTGGCCTTGGTCTAAACAGCAAAGATTCGCAATCTTTATCAAAAGTTGCAGGTTTTCTCTTCTTGAAACCGATTTAATTTATCTTAAATTGAGCTCCCCTCCTATTGTAGTTTGATGCCTCCTCATTGGGTGACAAAACATCTGAGCACTGTATTTATCGGCGTTAAAATCTGTTGTCCCCCCTCCCTCAGAGGGTGACGAGCAAGAACATTTTCGGATTCAGTCAGTTTTCATTTGGCCTATGATTATGCTGCCTACTCAAGTTTGGCGGCAATTGATCGATAAGTCTTTATCAATTACTACCGGAACGTTAAAGATTTTTCTCGTGGTCAACGATTTCCACTTAGATCCAATTCCTCTTGTGCACTGATTTAACACTTTAGTATTGAAAATTGAAAATTCAATATGTCTGGCCCAGTTCTTGATTATACTGTTAAAGCCATTTAATAGTGAGACCGTCTGCCGATCTGAGAAAAGTTTTGCTTTATCTGACCCTTATATCGTCAGCATTGAAAACGAACGGACTGAAAGCGATATATTTCTCATGGCAAGCTTCAGAGTATTTTGTATTTTTTTCGCTGGCGCAGCTTTTCAAGACCTCCACTGATTTTCGGCTACTGTAAATTTTTGCCTCAGTGTCTGTGACACAAATATTGACCGAAGCAGTTTCTTGCTGGCTCGAGACACCTCTAATAAGGAGATAGGCTCTTAGAGCTGACTGATTCTCCGAATTTTTACGGTTTGCTAGTTTTATGAGTGTAAGTCAATTGTGTGTGCCTTTGAGTAAAAATACCTTCTTTTTGCAGATCAGGGCACGCTGATCTTGGTCTTCATCACAGGCATCAAGTTTTACATGGAGATTTGTTATGGCTAAACCGTTTCTTTGCGGTATGGAATATTGGAATTCGATTATCGACAAAACAAAGTTCTCTTACACGTTTACTGTTAACCATCAGGAGCTCCCTGTTTTGGAATTCGTCTGCATCTATTTCTTTCTAACGTTCCTCTTTTTCCAATAACTTATTATTTATATTTTTCTGCTGCGATTCATTTTGAAGATTAAACTCAAAATTGGTTTTTGAGTGCGTTGAAGTTAAAATTTGTTCCACTAAAATGGAATTCGAAAACAAAGATATACTCCTGGACATATCAAACTACTCTCTTGCTTTTATTACTGGGTTCGGAATACCTAACCCCTATTCTCGGCTGACAAATTGAGAAGGCTTTGTTGGGGGACTGCTGATTTAAATGTTGTTTATGGCTGATACGAACTGGTTTTTTATTGAATCATCTAATGGATTCAAAAATACATCGAATCCGCGGACAACTTTTATCAGAAAATTCCATTCGACCATAACTGCTTTTTATAAAAAACCGAACTTTCATGATGACGGAAGTTGGCTGCAGCACTGAAAAGTTAAGTCTTAGCTGCCGTTTGTGATTTTTTATGAATCAGTTCTTTCACGTTAGTTAAATCTTCAATGAAGACTTCAAGATGACATGTTTATGGTACAATTCCAGTTAGTTTCAGGCGTCATCTGAATAAAACTTTGTTTGATTTGTGGGGTTATGCAGTCTTTTTTTAAAGGCCATAGATCCACAACGAAGAAGGAAAAATTCAAGGCAGACCTTTCAAATCAAATTTGTTTTATGGTGTTCCATAAAACAAATTTGGACGAGGTTTGCCTTAAATTTTTTCTTCGTGAATAGAGACATCACACGAGTTTAGAATTTTCTGGATAACTTTTGTAAAGAAAAGTGAAGTTCGGGAACTAAGGTTTCTATCATTTAGGAGCGCTGATTTTCTGTTATGAATCAGCATTTTTTGCAACGAGCTGCAACAAAGCAAAACAGTTAGAAGACTTCTGCTCAAATAAATCCGTGAATCGGTCTTCCGATTCCACATGACACTCCTTAGCTAGTTGTTCTGATCCAAAGCCATACTACAAATTGTTGCCAGTCAACTCAGCTACAGCCTTACCAATTAATCGTTGCAACGTTTTGCCAATGCGTATTGGTCTGACACCTGGCTGTTTGTCCAATTCAGTAAGTCGACAAAGAGAACAAGGCTTTGATTTTGAGGCACAATATGTTTTCGTTTGCAATAAAATTACCAAGCTGAGAAACAAGGTGGTTGCGCGTGAATGCGCACAAAGGTCTCGTGGAGTCACTGGGATAGGGGCCCTGCCGGCTTTTGACTCTTGCCTCCAAATTCAGCTTGAGGGATTTCTTGGATTGCATTTGTAGGAATTGGCTGAATTTTTGCATGCAGGTCCGAATGCTAAAATGAGGGACAACGATCCTTATGACCCGAGAAAATTGAAACAATCCTTCCATGGTTTTTGGGCATTTTTCCATGGAAAAACTGAGGTGAACTGGGATAATTGGAAATTGCTCAAAACTGACATAGAAGTTGATTTTTTGTGTTGGTCTATTGAAATTGTCCTGAAATCTAGTTTATATTAGACGAAAAGATAGCTGTTCCCAATTTGCCCCAATTAAAACCCACTTTAATTTTGCCCCAATTGCCTAAAAGCGGAGAAAGTTGGCAAAGTGCGCGATATGCGTCAATTGTGCTGCATGTGTCAGTTCAAACACATCATTATTCCGTTTTTCGTTGATCAAAGAAAAGCAGTTTGGAAATTAGGTCAATTAGGCGTTGCAATTGCCAGTGCGTTGGCGTTCCTGTTTTTTTGTTGGTATAACAATTATTTTGCAAATAGAAGAATTGATCAATACGTGCGTTTTGGCCCGGCAGCACATGAGATGTCTGTTCGTCGTCTACTGGTGACCGTCATTGTTGAACAGAAGTTTAATACACGTGTACTCCAGGCTGCGGTGGCACAGTGGTTACCGCAAACCAAACAGATGGCATGGAGTCCGAGGTTTGAACCTCAGTCGCGTTACAAACACTTTCGTACGTGGTTGCTTGAGCTTCACTGAACAACGAAAGGAGACGTTTTGATGAAACTCAAAAGCGTTCATGGACTTTAAACCAAACAGGGAATGTCTAAGGGGCTTGTCCCCGCCAGACAGTTCCCTCCGTAGTCAATCGACAATGAGCCATATTTTTTGCTTCTTCCCATTCAGAGCCGGAACGGCTCAAATATACAAACTTGTCGTTTAAAATAGCTGTGTGGTTTCTCTGCCGATAATATACTCTTGCAGTTATTTGCTTTTCATAGAAATGTGCCGCCATCATTACAATTTAAAGTGCAGCACGCAATCTTGAGCTGCAAATACCTGACCTGCAATTCCTGACGTTGGCCCTCCTGCCCTCTAGGTCTCTCGATCTGGAGCTTCCGAGCCCGATTCTAAAAGTAACGCATCAAACCAGTGGTTGGCGTATGATCGATGCAGGGAGTTTCGACCAACAAGTCAATTGCCGGGCGTTCTTCAATTGTGCTGCTATTTTCGAGTTTTTCTAGAGGTGGAAGATCTGATACGTTGATTGTTTCCTGAAATAATTGTGACGCTTTCGGATGCTTTGCCTACAGAATTTTATCGTTTTTCCATCTATCAAATCGATGGGATTAAGAACACTCGTTGTTTTCATCAGCCTTTAATATTACGATCAATCTTACAAAGGCTAGTAGTTTTTTCTCTGGTCAGCTCATTTGAGTTCTAAGAGTCTTGCTAAAGAATTGAGTACATAGGCTAAAAGATTTAATAATCGAATGGAAATTTTTCCTCTGACCACACTACAATCTGTTTTCAATTCATTTTTTTGAAATCTTTGGAGCATCTTCCTTTGTTGTCTCTCTGGAGTCTGAGTACCGAAAAACGAAAGTCGCTCTGATGGAATGTTTGACTTTAGGAACACCTCAATTTAGCATATCTACATGCTCTTTAACCACTGTTCCCGTCGGCCATTAGTAAAATTTGCATCAGCCTGTGTAAATAGTATCCCATGTGTTTTCCCAAAGTAGTTCGTTCTCATGTAGCACGCTTGAAGTTGTGTTTTAAGTAGAAAGACATCCTTTCTCTGTCATTTTTTTCTCAGCATCTGAGAAAAGATTCTCTGGATCGCGTTGCCACTTAATAATCATCGCTAATTCTTGTGTTAAACCACTAGCAGAGGACTCGAATCCCTCAAATTGCTTGGGATTTTCAAGCACGTTTCGGATCAATTTGTTTACCTCAGTGGCCATCAGTGTATACTACTACGTTTTTCTACCAATTGAAGATAAATCCAGACTGCATAAGAGTCAAAAGTGGTATGATACTTTCTATTTCAATTCGCATAATGAATTCCAGGTCGATTATTTACATGTCCTATTACTTTGCTCTTTATCGTGACCATTATTATCATGAAAAGGAATGCATATTTCACTGTTTTTGTGAACGAGACACAAAATCAAAACCAGTCAATCATAAGTAAGTTGCATCGTAAATTGTGCCTGTTTAGGAAGAGAATTGGAAGATTGGAGAAGTGCTGTTCAAGTGGTTGATGAAAGGTCCGGATGACGTCGCTTTAAACAAAATTGACAGTGGGGATCCCGAAGTGGGCGACTATCTCCTCATACCAGACACCACGACAATGTCCGAGAATGTGAAGGTACTAAAGTTATTTCAGCAATGTTTTAGATCTGTTAAAATTCTCAGTATACGGCTGCCCTTTATCAAGAAGCGATAATAAATTGGATTTTAAATTTTTTAATGTTATCAAAAAATTGTTAACGTATCTAGTTTTCTGTGTTTTTATTTTAACTAAAACTATTACCGAATGTATTACGATTTTTAATCAGTAGTGTGACGTAAAAAGGTTTTCTTTCAGGCCTCCCTTCAGGAGACAGAGGAAGTAAATAAAGAAGAAGATACACTATTCGAGGACACGCTGTTCGAATTCGACACTTCTCTCGTCCCACTCGTAAGTAATCTGTAATAAAAATCTAAGTGTTCCAACTCAAATGTAGTTTTCACAAATTAGCACTTTGGCTTTTTCGCGTTTCCTAATATGAACTCGGTCACATAAATTTTTGAATTTTCTCTGAAAATATAACTGAATTCAGTCAATTTGTTGTTTTTTGAACTCTTAAATTAGATGTCGCGTTCAGTTGATTCGTTTAAATTCAAACAGATAGAAAACAGTTGACAATTGTATAATTAATTACTCGCAAGCGAAGTTTGTAGCAATTTTTATTCATAGCTGCGATAGCCGAGCTATTAATGCCTTTCTTGCCTTTTTACAATTCAGAGTTTGAATCGTATTGGGCCGCTGTCTTCTCGCATACTTTTTTCGACTTTTGTTGTCAACGAGAAGTCAAATTAGAGTAGTGATTTTTGTCACGCTGGAGTTGTAAAAGGAGCGAAAAGAGTAAGTTTTAAGGCGTGAAATTTGTCTAACTGCTTTTAAATTTGAGTGAAGAAACAGTTTTTGCGCAAGTTTCCAGATTTTGAGACAATTTTACGTTCTGCATGTTATTACAATTCAAAGAATTTGAATTTTATTGGGGCGCTGTCTTTTTTTAAAGATCCGTTCACACATTTTCATGATTTTTGAAGTCAATTTTGAGTAGTGATTTTGGTCACGTCGAAACAGGAAATGGAGCGAAAAAGCGAGTGGTTTTGGGGCGTGAAATTTTTTTGCTCTACTTTTAAAGTAGAGTGAGAAAACGGTGTTTGAACAAAAATTCGCTTTGTCGCTAGTGGTTTTTTGTTCACATGCGGCAATTTCACTCCGATTTTCACTGTTTTTTCGGATCGGATGTTTTTCTAAGTGGTTTTCACAATCCATTCATTGTTCATTTTAGGCCTAGTTTTTTTGTTTTAACCGAATTTCCATTTCTGGCTAGTGGTTTTTTGTTCGCATGCGGCAGTTTGACATCGACTTTTTTAACTGATTTTTTAGAAATGGTTTTCCCAATTCACACATAGTCTGTTCTTGGTCTAATTATTTTTCTAGCCAATGAAAATTTTTTGAATTGTACATCAGGACTTGTACTGCTATGTTTCTTGTCCTGCTCTGCTGCACTGTTTTTTTAAATAGCCGCCTCAGCTTCTCAGCCGGCTATTATAGCGCTCCTAATTTTTTTACTTCGTCGAATAAAATTTTTTTGCTGTACCTCATTTTTACGCCTTTTCAACATTTTCCGTGAAATCTTTTCGACCTCTCTAGGCTAGTTTTACTCTTCTCTCATTCTGCTAAACGTGTTTTTAGACAGTAGTTGCTCAGCAAAGCAATTGAAAATGAACAGATTCAGTATCAAAAAACGAAATCAGAGATAGAAACGGGATAAACCCATAAAGCCCAATTTTAGATGCCCGTTACTCGAAATTTGTTCTTAGTTACCATCTCTAATGCTTTTTGGTTTTGATACTAGCCCCTGTGTGGTCTCACTACGAAACAGGAGCACGTTCGAATCTAAAATGACATCAAAATAGTTCGCACTTTAAAATTGTTTGTACAAAAATCATTTTTCACTAGTTTTTTTCTCTTCTTGCAAACCCAATCTTGGTTATGGGAATCAACGGCGGCTATTTTCCGGCGATCTGCCGGGTATGTTTTGTTTTTGTTCACGAATGTTTTTAAAAATTGAAACGTGCGCTAATGATGTATACTTTTAGTTTTTGCTTTCATCAGAATGCATTACAAGAACCGTATTCTTGTAATGAGCCGTCCCATTGACACACTAAATATGGCATAAATGAAGTTAATTGAAAGCTTGATCTCATATCTAAAGCTTTTGAGAACTCTGGTACTTGTTTTCACAAATAATTGATTTTTCTAGTTTGCCCGGTTTCATAATTGTTGTCTTATCACTTTATTTCATCAATGACAGGTCTCATTAGCTATATGATGAAGTGTAATTGAAGCTATTTAACCATTTCATTATTCATTTTCAACTACTCTGACACAAGCTGTTTCCAAAAGTTATCGGTGGTTATTTGAATTTTGACGGTTCTTGCAGATTTTTTTTATTGGTTGAATGTATATCTAACTAATTTAACTAACTTATAGACTACCTGTTTTCGAAAAAATACTCTTGACTTCGAGTTTTGTCCGTTTTGAAAGACTTTTTTTATCATATCAGTCTCTCCCGCCAATGACAGCTCTCCTTGTCCTTCTAATGCTATTCAAAATACGTTTGCTTTGTTTTCAATTCTTGAGTAAGGGTTTTACAACTTCGGCTTGCTTTGTTCAGATCAATAATATTCTGCGGATCAATAATCTTATTGAAAAAGAAATATCAATAATCTTTGCTTTCATCAAAATGCTTTACAAGAACCGTATTCTTGTAATGAGCCATCCCATTGAGACAATCTAAATAAGGCATAAATGAAGTTAATTAAAAGCTTGATTTCATGTCTAAAGCTTTTGAGAACTGTGATACTTGTTTTCACAAATAATAACATATTTTTCTAGTATGTCCGTTTTCATAATTGTTTTTTCACTTTAATTCATCAATGACAGGTCTCATTAGCTATATGATGAAGTGTAATTGAAGCTATTTAACCATTTCATGTTTCATTTTCAACTACTCTGACACAAGCTGTTTGCAAAAATTATCGGTGGTTTTTTTGAATTTTGACCGTTGTTACAGATTTTCTCATAATAGCCGCACCGCGATAGCTGAGGCTATTATTGGCCTTCTCGTGGTTTTTTTTATTTCGTCGTCAAGATTTTTGTTACGACCATATGAGGTCACAACCACTTCAAATCTGCCTTTTGTTCATTCGTTCATGCAATTTCAACTGAAATGCATATGACGTCACTTTTCGCTCTTAGTTGAGGAGTTTTTGTTCATTCGGGTGATTAAATTTTTGGTCACACTTGACTTACCTCACTCTCGAAAATGACTTCCTCACTTTGAAATTGACTTCTATTTACTTTAATTCAAAAAGATAAGGTCAAATGGGTGTCTGTGTCACTCTAAATGAAGGTTATTTGAGAGCAGCTAATAGAGGCAGCAAAAACTTATACAGATTTTTAATCAAAATATATTTAACATATCAGCCTTCAATAAAACGACGAATTTTTTTGGGCTGTCGTTTTTACTGTTTTTTTATACTGCAGATCTATGAAGCTTTTGCGGCTATTTTCTGGCAATCTGCCAGATATGTTTGGTTGAATGTATATCTATTTGATTTAACAACTTTGAGACTACATTTTTTCAAAAAAATATCCTTGAATTCGAGTTTTGTCCGTTTTGAAATGTTTTTTTTTTTTGTCATATCAGTCTCTCCCGCCAATGACAGCTCTCCTTGTCCTTCTAATGCTATTCAAAATACATTTGCTTTATGTTTTCAATTCTTGAGTAAGGGTTTTTGCAACTTCGGCGTGCTTTGTTCAGATCAATAATATTCTGCGAATCAATAATCTTATTGAAAAAGAAATATCAATAATCTTTGCTTTCATCAAAATGCTTTACAAGAACCGTATTCTTGTAATGAGCCATCCCATTGAGACAATCTAAATAAGGCATAAATGAAGTTAATTAAAAGCTTGATTTCATGTCTAAAGCTTTTGAGAACTGTGATACTTGTTTTCACAAATAATAACATATTTTTCTAGTATGTCCGTTTTCATAATTGTTTTTTCACTTTAATTCATCAATGACAGGTCTCATTAGCTATATGATGAAGTGTAATTGAAGCTATTTAACCATTTCAATATTCATTTTCAACTACTCTGACACAAGCTGTTTGCAAAAATTATCGGTGGTTTTTTGAATTTTGACCGTTGTTACAGATTCTTTCTTAATAGCCGCACCGCGATAGCTGAGGCTATTATTGGCCTTCTCGTGGTTTTTTTATTTCGTCGTCAAGATTTTTGTTACGACCATATGAGGTCACAACCACTTCAAATCTGCTTTTTGTTAATTCGTTCATGCAATTTCAACTGAAATGAATATGACGTCACTTTTCGCTCTTAGTTGAGGGAGTTTTTGTTCATTCGGGTGATTAAATTTTTGGTCACACTTGACTTACCTCACTCTCGAAAATGACTTCCTCACTTTGAAATTGACTTCTATTTACTTTAATTCAAAAAGATAAGGTCAAATGGGTGTCTGTGTCACTCTAATTGAAGGTTATTTGAGAGCAGCTAATAGAGGCAGCAAAAACTTTTACAGATTTTTAATCAAAATATATAACATTAACATATCAGCCTTCAATAAAAAGACGAATTTTTTTGGTCTGTCGTTTTTACTGTTTTTTTTTATACTGCAGATCTAGGAAGCTTTTGCGGCTATTTTCTGGCAATCTGCCATATAGGTTTGGTTGAATGTATATCTAACTGATTTAACAACTTTGAGACTACATGTTTTCAAAAAAATATCCTTGACTTCGAGTTTTGTCCGTTTTGAAATGTTTTTTTTTGTCATATCAGTCTTTCCCGCCAATGACAGCTCTCCTTGTCCTTCAAATGCTATTCAAAATACATTTGCCTTATGTTTTCAATTCTTGCGTAAGGGTTTTTACAACTTCGGCGTGCTTTGTTCAGAAATATGAATAATCTTCCGCAGAAGATCAACAATATTCTGCGGATCAATATTAATGAAAAAGAAATATCAATAATCTTTGCTCTCATCAAAATGCATTACAAGAACCGTATTCTTGTAATGAGCCGTCCCATTGACACTCTAAATAAGTCATAAATGAAGTTAATTAAAAGCTTGATTTCATATCTAATGCTTTTGAGAACTCTGATACTTGTTTTCACAAATAATAACTGATTCTTCTAGTTTGCCCGTTTTCATAATTGTTGTCTTATCTCTTTATTTCATCAATGAGAGGTCTCATTAGTTATATGATGAAGTGTAATTGAAGCTATGCAACCATTTCAATATTTATTTTCAACTACTCTGACACAGGCTGTTTACGAAAATTACCAATGAGTTTTTGAATTTTGGCCGTTCTTACAGATTTTTTGTTGTTCTGCATTGAATGGCAGGTCTCATTAGCTAACTTATGATTCGTAATTGAAGCTTTTTGATTGTTTGAATGTATATGTAACTAATATATCAACTTTTAGACTACTTGTTTTCAAAAAAATATCCGTGACTTCGAGTTTTGTTCGTTTTGAAATATTTTTTGTCATATCAGTCTCTCCCGCCAATGACAGCTCTCCTTGTCCTTCTAATGCTATTCAAAATACATTTGCTTTATGTTTTCAATTCTTGCGTAAGGGTTTTTATAACTTTGGCGTGCTTTGTTCAGAAATATCAATAATCTTCCGCAGAAGATCAACAATATTCTGCGGATCAATATTAGTGAAAAAGAAATATCAATAATCTTTGCTCTCATCAAAATGCATTACAAGAACCGTATTCTTGTAATGAGCCGTTCCATTGACACTCTAAATAAGTCATAAATGAAGTTAATTGAAAGCTTGATTTCATATATAATGCTTTTGAGAACTCTGATACTTGTTTTCACAAATAATAACTGATTTTTCTAGTTTGCCCGTTTTCATAATTGTTGTCTTATCACTTTATTTCATCAATGAGAGGTCTCATTAGTTATATGATGAAGTGTAATTGAAGCTATGCAACCATTTCAATATTTATTTTCAACTACTCTGACACAGGCTGTTTACGAAAATTACCAATGAGTTTTTGAATTTTGGCCGTTCTTACAGATTTTTTGTTGTTCTGCATTGAATGGCAGGTCTCATTAGCTAACTTATGATTCGTAATTGAAGCTTTTTGATTGTTTGAATGTATATGTAACTAATATATCAACATTTAGACTACTTGTTTTCAAAAAAATATCCGTGACTTCGAGTTTTGTCCGTTTTGAAATATTTTTTGTCATATCAGTCTCTCCCGCCAATGACAGCTCTCCTTGTCCTTCTAATGCTATTCAAAACACATTTGCATTATGTTTTCAATTCTTGCGTAAGGGTTTTTACAACTTCATCGTGCTTTGTTCAGAAATATCAATAATCTTCCGCAGAAGATCAACAATATTCTGCGGATCAATATTAATGAAAAAGAAATATCAATAATCTTTGCTCTCATCAAAATGCATTACAAGAACCGTATTCTTGTAATGAGCCGTCCCATTGACACTCTAAATAAGTCATAAATGAAGTTAATTAAAAGCTTGATTTCATATCTAATGCTTTTGAGAACTCTGATACTTGTTTTCACAAATAATAACTGATTTTTCTAGTTTGCCCGTTTTCATAATTGTTGTCTTATCACTTTATTTCATCAATGAGAGGTCTCATTAGTTATATGATGAAGTGTAATTGAAGCTATGCAACCATTTCAATATTTATTTTCAACTACTCTGACACAGGCTGTTTCCGAAAATTACCAATGAGTTTTTGAATTTTGGCCGTTCTTACAGATTTTTTGCTGTTCTGCATTGAATGGCAGGTCTCATTAGCTAACTTATGATTCGTAATTGAAGCTTTTTGATTGTTTGAATGTATATGTAACTAATATATCAACTTTTAGACTACTTGTTTCCAAAAAAATATCCGTGACTTCGAGTTTTGTCAGTTTTGAAATATTTTTTGTCATATCAGTCTCTCCCGCCAATGACAGCTCTCCTTGTCCCTCTAATGCTATTTAATATGCATTTGCTTTATGTTTTCAATTCTGGAGTAAGGGTTTTTACAACTTCGGCGTGCTTTGTTCAGAAATAACAATATTCTTCCGCAGAAAACCAATAGTATTCTGCGGATCAATAATCTTATTGAAAAAGAAATATCAATAATCTTTCCTTTCATCAAAATGCATTACAGGAACCGTATTCTTGTAATGAGCCGTCCCATTGACACTCTAGATATGGCATAAATAAAGTTAATTAAAAGCTTGATTTCATATCTAAAGCTTTTGAGAACTCTGATACTTGTTTTCACAAATAATAACTGATTTTTCTAGTTTGCCCGTTTTCATAATTGTTATCTTATCACTTTATTTCATCAATGACAGGTCTCTTTAGCTAAATGATGAAGTGTAGTTGAAGCTATTTATCCAATTCAATATTCATTTTCGACTACTCTGACACAAGCTGTTTGCAAAAATTATCGGTGGTTTTTTGAATTTTGACCGTTGTTACAGATTTTTTTTAATACCCGCACCGCAATAGCTGAGGCTATTATTGGCCTTCCCGTGTTTTTTATTTCGTCGTCGAGATTTTTGTTACGACCATATGAGGTCACAACCACTTCAAATCTGCTTTTTGTTCATTCGTTCATGCAATTTCAACTGAAATGCATGTGTGACGTCATTTATCGCTCTTAGTTGAGCGAGTTTTTTTCGTTCATTCGGCTGATTAATTTTTCGGTCACACTTGACTTACCTCACTCTCGAAAATGACTTCCTCACTTTGAAATTGACTTCTATTTACTTTAATTCAAAAAGATAAGGTCAAATGGGTGTCTGTGTCACTCTAAATGAAGGTTATTTGAGAGCAGCTAATAGAGGCAGCAAAAACTTATACAGATTTTTTAATCAAAATATATATAACATATCAGCCTTCAATAAAACGACGAATTTTTTTGGGCTGTCGTTTTTACTGTTTTTTTATACTGCAGATCTATGAAGCTTTTGCGGCTATTTTCTGGCAATCTGCCAGATATGTTTGGTTGAATGTATATCTATTTGATTTAACAACTTTGAGACTACATGTTTTCAAAAAAATATCCTTGAATTCGAGTTTTGTCCGTTTTGAAATGTTTTTTTTGTCATATCAGTCTCTCCCGCCAATGACAGCTCTCCTTGTCCTTCTAATGCTATTCAAAATACATTTGCTTTATGTTTTCAATTCTTGAGTAAGGGTTTTTACAACTTCGGCGTGCTTTGTTCAGAAATAACAATATTCTTCCGCAGAAAATCAATAATATTCTGCGGATCAATAATCTTATTGAAAAAGAAATATCAATAACCTTTGCTTTCATCAATATGCATTACAAGAACCGTATTCTTGTAATGAGCCGTTCCATTGATACTCTAGATATGGCATAAATGAAGTTAATTAAAAGCTTGATTTCATATCTAAGGCTTTTAAGAACTGATACTTGTTTTCACAAATAATAACTGATTTTTCTTTTTGACCGTTTTCATTAATGTTGTCTTATCACTTTATTTCATCAATGACAGGTCTGTTTAGCTATATGATGAAGTGTAGTTGAAGCTATTTATCCAATTCAATATTCTTTTTCCACTACTCTGACACAAGCTGTTTGCAAAAATTATCGGTGATTTTTTGAATTTTGACCGTTCTTACAGTTTTTTTTATTGGTTGAATGTATATCTAACTGATTTAACAACTCTTAGACTACATGTATTCAAAAACATATCCTTGACTTCGAGTTTTGTCCGTTTTGAAATGTTTTTTTTTTGTCATATCAGTCTCTCCCGCCAATGACAGCTCTCCTTGTCCTTCTAATGCTATTCAAAATACATTTGCTTTATGTTTTCAATTCTTGCGTAAGGGTTTTTACAACTTCGGCGTGCTTTGTTCAGAAATATCAATAATCTTCCGCAGAAGATCAACAATATTCTGCGGATCAATATTAATGAAAAAGAAATATCAATAATCTTTGCTTTCATCAAAATGCATTACAAGAACCGTATTCTTGTAATGAGCCGTTCCATTGATACTCTAGATATGGCATAAATAAAGTTAATTAAAAGCTTGATTTCATATCTAAAGCTTTTGAGAACTGTGATACTTGTTTTCACAAATAATAACTGATTTTTCTAGTTTGACCGTTTTCATTAATGTTGTCTTATCACTTTATTTCATCAATGACAGGTCTGTTTAGCTATATGATGAAGTGTAGTTGAAGCTATTTATCCAATTCAATATTCTTTTTCCACTACTCTGACACAAGCTGTTTGCAAAAATTATCGGTGGTTTTTTGAATTTTGACCGTTCTTACAGAGTTTTTTTTGGTTGAATGTACATCTAACTGATTTAACAACTCTTAGACTACATGTATTCAAAAACATATCCTTGACTTCGAGTTTTTTCCGTTTTGAAATGTTTTTTTGTTATATCAGTCTCTCCCGCCAATGACAGCTCTCCTTGTCCTTCTAATGCTATTCAAAATACATTTGCTTTATGTTTTCAATTCTTGAGTAAGGGTTTTTACCACTTCGGCGTGCTTTGTTCAGAAATAACAATATTCTTCCGCAGAAAAACAATAATATTCTGCGGATCAATAATGTTATTGAAAAAGAAATATCAATAATCTTTGCTTTCATCAATATGCATTACAAGAACCGTATTCTTGTAATGAGCCGTCCCATTGTCACTCTAGATATGGCATAAATAAAGTTAATTAAAAGCTTGATTTCATATCTAATGCTTTTGAGAACTCTGATACTTGTTTTCACAAATAATAACTGATTTTTCTAGTTTGCCCGTCTCAATATTTGTTGTCTTATCACTTTATTTTATGAAAACGAGAGGTCTCATTAGCTAAACGAGAGGTCTCATAAATGAGAGGTCTCATTAGCTATATGATGAAGTGTAATTGAAGCTATTTAACCATTTCAATTTTTATTTTCAACTATGACAAAGGCTGTTTACGAAAATTACCAATGATTTTTTGAATTTAGACCGTTCTTAAAGATTTTTTGTTGTCCTGCAATGAATGGCATGTCTCACTAGCTATCTTATGATTCGTAATTGAAGCGTTTTGATTGTTTGAATGTATATCTAACTATTTTATCAACTTTTAGACTACTTGTTTTCAAAAAAATATCCGTGACTTCGAGTTTTGTCCGTTTTGAAATGGTTTTTTTTGTCATATCAGTCTCTCCCGCCAATGACAGCTCTCCTTGTCCTTCTAATGCTATTCAAAATACATTTGCTTTATGTTTTCAATTCTTGAGTAAGGGTTTTTACCACTTCGGCGTGCTTTGTTCAGAAATATCAATAATCTTCCGCAGAAGATCAATAATATTCTGCGGATCAATAATTTTATTGAAAAAGAAATATCAATCTTTGCTTTCATCAAAATGCATTACAAGAACCGTATTCCTGTAATGAGCCGTCCCATTAACACTCTAAATAAGGCATAAATGAAGTTAATTAAAAGCTTAATTTCATATCTAATGCTTTTGAGAACTCTGATACTTGTTTTCACAAATAATAACTGATTTTTCTAGTTTGCCCGTTTCAATAATTGTTGTCTTATCACTTTATTTTATCAATGAGAGGTCTCATTAGCTATATGATGAAGTGTAATTGAAGCTATTTAATCATTTCAATGTTTACAACTACTCTGACACAGGCTGTTTACGAAAATTACCAATGATTTTTTGAATTTAGACCGTTCTTAAAGATTTTTTGTTGTCCTGCAATGAATGGCATGTCTCATTAGCTATATTATGATTCGTAATGGAAGCTTTTTGATTATTTGAATGTATATCTAATTAATTTATCAATTTATAGACTACTTGTTTTCAAAAAAATATCCGTGACTTTGTTTTGTCCGTTTTGAAATGGTTTTTTGTCATATCAGTCTCTCCGGCCAATGACAGCTCTCCTTGTCCTTCTAATGCTATTCAAAATACATTTGCTTTATGTTTTCAATTCTTGAGTAAGGGTTTTTACCACTTCGGCGTGCTTTGTTCAGAAATATCAATAATCTTCCGCAGAAGATCAATAATATTCTGCGGATCAATAATTTTATTGAAAAAGAAATATCAATAATCTTTGCTTTCATCAAAATGCATTACAAGAACCGTATTCTTGTAATGAGCCGTCCAATTGACACTCTAAATAAGGCATAAATGAAGTTAAATAAAAGCTTGATTCCATATCTAATGCTTTTGAGAACTCTGATACTTGTTTTCACAAATATTAACTGATTTTTCTAGTTTGCCCGTTTCAATAATTGTTGTCTTATCACTTTATTTCATCAATGACAGGTCTCATTAGCTATATGATGAAGTGTAATTTAAGCTACTTATCCATTTCAATATTCATTTCAACTACTCTGACACAAGCTGTTTGAAAAAATTATCGGTGGTTTTTTGAATTTTGACCGTTCTTACAGATTTTTTGTTGTCCTGCAATCAATGGCAGGCCTCATTAGCTATCTTATGAGGCCTAATTTAAGGTTCTTGATTGGTTGAATGCATACCTTTGGTTTTATTTATGGCTTTATGGTTTTATTTCTTGAGTAAGGGTTTTTACAACTTCAGCGTGCTTTGTTCAGATATAACGATAATCTTCCGCAGAAGATCAATAATATTCTGCGGATCAATAATCTTATTGAAGAAATATCAATAATCTTTGCTTTCATCAAAATGCTTTACAAGAACCGTATCCTTGTAATGAGCCGTCCCATTGACACTCTAAATAAGGCATAAATGAAGTTAATTAAAAGCTTGATTTCATATCTAATGCTTTGAGAACTCTGATACTTGTTTTCACAAATAATAACTGATTTTTCTAGTTTGCCCGTTTTCATAATTGTTGACTGATCACTTTTTGTCATCAATGACAGGTCTCATTAGCTATATGATGAAGTGTAATTGAAGCTATTTAACCATTTCAATATGCCTTTTCAACTACTCTGACACAGGCTGTTTACGAAAATTACTAATGATTTTTTTGAATTTTGACCGTTCTGAGAGATTTTTTGTTGTCCTGCAATGAATGGCAGGTCTCATTAGCTATCTTATGATTCGTAATGGAAGCTTTTTGATTATTTGAATGTATATCTAATTAATTTATCAATTTATAGACGATTTGTTTTCAAAAAAATATCCGTGACTTTGTTTTGTCCGTTTTGAAATTTTTTTTGTCATATCAGTCTCTCCCGCCAATAACAGCTCTCGTTGTCCTTCTAATGTTATTCAAAATACATTTGCTTTATGTTTTTAATTTTTTGAGTAAGAGTTTTTACAACTTCGGCGTGCTTTGTTCAGAAATATCAATAATCTTCCGCAGAAGATCAATAATATTCTGCGGATCAATAATCTTATTGAAGAAATATCAATAATCTTTGCTTTCATCAAAATGCTTTACAAGAACCGTATTCTTGTAATGAGCCGTCCCATTGACACTCTAAATAAGGCATAAATGAAGTTAATTAAAAGCTTGATTTCATATCTAATGCTTTTGAGAACTCTGATACTTGTTTTCACAAATAATAACTGATTTTTCTAGTTTGCCCGTTTTCATAATTGTTGACTGATCACTTTTTGTCATCAATGACAGGTCTCATTAGCTATATGATGAAGTGTAATTGAAGCTATTTAACCATTTCAATATGCCTTTTCAACTACTCTGACACAGGCTGTTTACGAAAATTACTAATGATTTTTTTTGAATTTTGACCGTTCTTACAGATTTTTTGTTGTCCTGCATTGAATGGCAGGTCTCATTAGCTATCTAATGATTCGTAATGGAAGTTTTTTGATAGTTTGAATGTATATCTAATTAATTTATCAATTTATAGACTACTTGTTTTCAAAAAAATATCCGTGACTTCGAGTTTTGTCCGTTTTGAATAATTTTTTGTCATATCAGTCTCTCCCGCCAATGACAGCTCTCCTTGTCCTTCTAATGTTATTCAAAATACATTTGCTTTATGTTTTTAATTCTTGAGTAAGGATTTTTGCAACTTCGGCGTGCTTTGTTTAGAAATATCAATAATCTTCCGCAGAAAAACAATAATATTATGCGGATCAAAAATCTTATTGAGAAAGAAATATCAATAATCTTTGCTTTCATCAAAATGCTTTACAAGAACCGTTTTCTTGTAATGAGCCGTCCCATTGACACTCTAAATAAGGCATGAATGAAGTTAATTAAAAGCTGAATTTCATATCTAAACCTTTGGAGAACTCTGATACTTGTTTTCAAAAATAATAACTGCTTTTTCTAGTTTGCTCGTTTTCATAATTGTTGACTTATCACTTTTTGTCATCAATGACAGGTCTCATTAGCTATATGATGAAGTGTAATTGAAGCAATTTAACCATTTCAATATTCATTTTCAACTACTCTGACATAGGCTGTTTACAAAAGCTAACGATGATTTTTTTTGAATTTTGACAGTTCATAGATTTTTTGTTGTCCTGCAATGAATGGCAGGTCTCATTAGCTATCTTATCATTCGTAATCAAAGCATTTTGATTGGTAGATTGTATATCTAACTAATTTAACAACTTTTAGACTTCTTGTTTCCAAAAAAATATCCGTGACTTCGAGTTTTGTCCGTTTTGAATAATTTTTTGTCATATCAGTCCCTGCCGCCAATGACAGCTCTCCTTGTCCTTCTAATGCTATTCAAAATACATTTGCTTTATGTTTTCAGTTTTGTGTAAGGGTTTTTACAACTTCGCCGTGCTTTGTTCAGAATTATCAATAACCTTCCGCAGAAGATCAATAATATTCTGCGGATGAATAATCTTATTGAAAAAGAAAAATCAATAATCTTTTTTGCTTTCATCAAAATGCATTACAAGAACCGTATTCTTGTAATGAGCCGTCCCATTGACACTCTAAATAAGGCATAAATGAAGTTAATTAAAAGCTAGATTTCATATGTAATGCTTTTGAGAACTCTGATACTTGTTTTTAACAAATAATAACTGATTTTTCCAGTTTGCCCGTTGTCATAATTGTTGTCTTATCACTATATTTCATCAATGACAGGTCTCAATAGCTATATGATGAATTGTAATTGAAGCTTTTTAACCATTTCAATATTCATTTTCAACTACTCTGACAAAAGCTGTTTGCAAAAATTATCGGTGGTTTTTTGAATTTTGACCGTTCTTACAGATTTTTTGTTCTCCTACAATCAATGGCAGGTCTCATTAGCTATCTTATGAGGCGTAATTGAAGCTTTTTGATTGGTTGAATATATACCTAACTGATTTAACAACTTTTAGACTACTTTCTTTCAAAAAAAAATAACCGTGACTTCGAGTTTTGTCCGTTTTGAAATGTTTTTTTTTGTCATATCAGCCTCTCCCGCCAATGACAGCTCTCTTTGTCCTTCTAATGCTATTCAAAATACATTTGCTTTATGTTTTCAATTCTTGAGTAAGAGTTTTAACAACTTCGGCGTGCTTTGTTCAGAAATATCAATAATCTTCCGCAGAAAAACAATAATATTCTCCGGATCAAAAATCTTATTGAGAAATAAATATCAATAATATTTGCTTTCATCAAAATGCATTGCAAGAACCGTATTCTTGTAATGAGCCGTCCCATTGACACTCTAAATAAGGCATGAATGAAGTTAATTAAGAGCTGAATTTCATATCTAAAGCTTTGGAGAATTCTGATACTTGTTTTCAAAAATAATAACTGCTTTTTCTAGTTTGCTCGTTTTCATAATTGTTGACTTATCACTTTTTGTCATCAATGACAGGTCTCATCAGCTATATGATGAAGTGTAATTGAAGCAATTTAACCATTTCAATATTCATTTTCAACTACTCTGACATAGGCTGTTTACAAAAGCTAACGATGATTTTTTTTGAATTTTGACAGTTCTTAGATTTTTTGTTGTCCTGCAATGAATGGCAGGTCTCATGTCTCATTAGCTATCTTATGATTCGTAATCGAAGCATCTTGATTGGTTGATTGTATATCTAACTAATTTAACAACTTTTAGACTTCTTGTTTCCAAAAAAATATCCGTGACTTCGAGTTTTGTCCGTTTTGAATAATTTTTTGTCATATCAGTCCCTGCCGCCAATGACAGCTCTCCTTGTCCTTCTAATGCTATTCAAAATACATTTGCTTTATGTTTTCAGTTTTGTGTAAGGGTTTTTACAACTTCGCCGTGCTTTGTTCAGAATTATCAATAACCTTCCGCAGAAGATCAATAATATTCTGCGGATGAATAATCTTATTGAAAAAGAAAAATCAATAATCTTTTTTGCTTTCATCAAAATGCATTACAAGAACCGTATTCTTGTAATGAGCCGTCCCATTGACACTCTAAATAAGGCATATATGAAGTTAATTAAAAGCTAGATTTCATATGTAATGCTTTTGAGAACTCTGATACTTGTTTTTAACAAATAATAACTGATTTTTCCAGTTTGCCCGTTGTCATAATTGTTGTCTTATCACTATATTTCATCAATGACAGGTCTCAATAGCTATATGATGAATTGTAATTGAAGCTTTTTAACCATTTCAATATTCATTTTCAACTACTCTGACAAAAGCTGTTTGCAAAAATTATCGGTGGTTTTTTGAATTTTGACCGTTCTTACAGATTTTTTGTTCTCCTACAATCAATGGCAGGTCTCATTAGCTATCTTATGAGGCGTAATTGAAGCTTTTTGATTGGTTGAATGTATACCTAACTGATTTAACAACTTTTACACTACTTTCTTTCAAAAAAACAACCGTGACTTCGAGTTTTGTCCGTTTTGAAATGTTTTTTTTGTCATGTCAGCCTCTCCAGCCAATGACAGCTCTCCTTGTCCTTCTAATGCTATTCAAAATACATTTGCTTTATGTTTTCAATTCTTGAGTAAGGGTTTTAACAACTTCGCCGTGCTTTGTCCAGAAATTTCAATAACCTTCCGCAGAAGATCAATAATATTCTGCGGATCAATAATCTTTTTGAAAAAAAAGAAAAATCAATAATCTTTTTTGCTTTCATCAAAATGCATTACAGGAACCGTATTCTTGTAATGAGCAATCCCGTTGAAACTTTAAATAAGGCATAAATGAAGTTAATTAAAAGCTTGATTTCATATCCAAAGCTTTTGAGAATTCATCAATAACAGGTCTCATTAGCTATGTGATGAAGTGTAATTGAAGCTATTTAACCATTTTATTATTCATTTTCAACTACTCTGACACAAGCTGTTTGCAAAAATTATCGGTGGTTTTTTGAATTTTGACCGTTCTTACAGATGTTTTGTTGTCCTGCAATCAATGGCAGGTCTCATTAGCTATCTTATGAGGCGTAATTGAAGCTTTTTTATTGTTTGAATGTATATCTAACTAATTTATCAACTTTTAGACTACTTGTTTTCAAAAAATATCCGTGACTTCGAGTTTTGTCCGTTTTGAATAATTTTTTGTCATATCAGTCTCTCCCACCAATGGCAGCCCTCCTTGTCCTTCTAATGCTAATCAAAATGCATTTGCTCTATGTTTTCAGTTCATGAGTAAGGGTTTTTACAACTTCACTGTGCTTTGCTCAGAACTATCAATAACCTTCCGCAGAACATCAATAATATTCTGCGGATCAATAATCTTATTGAAAAAGAAAAATCAATATTCTTTTTTGCTTTCATCAAAATGCATTACAGGAACCGTATTCTTGAAATGAGCCGTCCCATTGAGACTCTATTTAAGGCCTAAATGAAGTTAATTAAAAGTTTGATTTCATGAGAACTCTGATATTTGTTTTCAAAAATAATAACTGATTTTTCTAGTTTGCCCGTTTTCATAATCGTTGTTTTATCTCTTTATGTCATCAATGACAGGTCTCAATAGCTATATGATGAAGTGTAATTGACGCTATTTAACCATTTCAATTTTCATTTTCAACTACCCTGACACAAGCTGTTTGCAAAAATTACCGATGATATTTTTTCGAATTTTGACCGTTCTTACAGATTTTATGTCATGCGATGAATGGCAGGTCTCATTAGCTGTCTTATGATTGTTAATTAATTTTTTGAATGGTTGATTGTATGTCTAATTAATTTGACAACTTTTAGACTACTTGTTTTCAAGAAAAATCCGTGACTTCGAGTTTTGTCCTTTTGAAATTTTGTTTGTCATATCAGTCTCTCCCGCTAATGACAGCTCTCCTTGTCCTTCTAATGCTATTCAAAATACATTTGCTTTATGTTTTGAATTCTTGCGTAAGGGTTTTTACAATATCGCCGTGCTTTGTTCAGAAATATCAATAACCTTCCGCAGAAGATCAATAATATTCTTCGGATCAAAAATCTTATTGAAAAAGAAAAATCAATATTCTTTTTTGCTTTCATCAAAATGCATTACAGGAACCGTATTCTTGTAATGAGCCGTCCCATTGACACTCTAAATAAGGCATAAATGAAGTTAATTAAAAGCTTGATTCCATATCTAATGCTTTTGAGAACTCTGATACTTGTTTTCACAAATATTAACTGATTTTTCTAGTTTGCCCGTTTTCATAATTGTTGTCTTATCACTTTATTTCATCAATGAGAGGTCTCATTAGCTATATGACGAAGTGTAATTGAAGCTATTTAACCATTTCAATATTCATTTTCAACTACTCTGACAGAAGCTGTTTGCAAAAATTATCGGTGGTTTTTTGAATTTTGACCGTTCTTACAGATTTTTTTTATTAATAGCCGCACATCGATAGCTGAGGCTATTATTTGCCTTCTCTTGGTTTTTTTTTCGTCGTCGCGATTTTTGTTACGAGCATATGACGACAACTTAGACGTGCTTTGTTTAGAAATATCAATAATCTTCTGTGGGTCTTGCTTGCTTGTTGTACTTGGTCGGTAAGATAGTTAGTCTTTTTTACTTAGTCTCAATGAGGACAAGTGTCGTAGTTTTTCTGGTTAAACAAGATTGGAACTATATCATGGTTTTACTGAATAGCTGATGATCGTTTTCTTTTGAGAATCCTTGTTTTCAAATGATAGCAGTTGTTTGAGTTTTGAGCGTATTTTTTTTCTATTTGGTTTTTAGTCTCTGTTCTAAGTTTTGACAGATCTAATGGCTTTTTTGAGACTAAGTTTCGACATTTTCAACCAATTTCTGCCAACTATGCTTCTCGGTTTGGTACTGTGGATTTTTCGCCTGACGACCTAAGAGACATGTAATAGGCATTTCGTAGAGTTTCATCCCCGCCCTTAAAAAAATAGGTTTAAAGTGGAAAGAAAAATTTTGTGGGTTTTTACCTCCTGCCTCTTTTTTGCCCCTACCTTAGATAAACGCCCTATGCTTAATCAAGTGAATACCAAAGCCAACCCATCACCCGGGAAGAATTCAGGAAATGTTTATAATAAGGCTTGAGGGAAGTGCTCGAGGGATTCTTAAATGCAATCGCTTTTTATCAATACACAGTGTCGTCAATGTGTTCCAGTCGTGTCTGCCGAAAAGAAGCAATAAATAGAGCTTTTGCGAGAAGATAGCCGGTCTAGTAAACGCGAGCTTTGTAATACATGTATAGCCCCCGTCGCTGAGACCTGTCTGCAGTTCTACCTTCCGCCTCTGTTCTTAAGTTGATTTTCTTGGTATTTTTTTTTGAATTCTTTTTGTTTTCTCTTTCGCATATAGTCTCTTTACTCTATTAATTTTTTCCACCCTACGGTGTTTCCAAGCATTGTGTCTCTCGAGACTTTTATTGGTCGCAACTTCTGGTTTTTCATAGTTCGAAGAATTTGAATTGTATTGGGATTTGTCTTAAGATTTGTTCACACATTTTTGACTTTTTTCAGAGAAATGAGATTAGACTATTGTTTGTCACACTGGGGTAGTAACAGGGGAGAATAGCGAGTAATCTTAAGGTTTGAAACATTGCCTTAAAGCTGGTTTTCAAGTTGAGTGGAAGTATATTTTAAGACATTTTTGTTTCTCACTGTGCTTTTTGTCGTGCTTTTATCAACAAAGAGCAGGTATCTGTTTAAGTGCTTTTAAACGAACTTTAACTGGTGCAATTATACTAGCCGAGTGATCTTAATTATGCGTTTTTGTCTGACCGATTTTCCATCTCATGCTGTTAAGTTTTTGACCTCAAAAACGGGAAACGAGTAATGCACGTAGCGCTCGAAGTGGCTGAAGCTTTACGCTGTACTAGTCTCTAGTGTGTGATGCATCGAAACTGTTGAGGAGACATAAATTCGTGGTGTGAAGGGTGGTTCTTAGCGTTTGATGCCGCCCCTCAGTCAACTCCTCCCCCAAGTCACCCCTCCTCGTCACTCCCCGTCCACCCTCCTCCACCTGGTGATTTAGACCCCCTCTCTTATCCACCTCCTCAATGGATCACCACTCGGCTCACCCACACTCCTCCTGATGCTAACTAACATCGCTAATCCTCAGCTTAGCTGCCGGTCTTTTGGGAGCAATTAGCCCGTCGTTAGTCATGTTTCTATGACTTGAACACATGTTCTTTTATTGCCCTATCTCAATAATGACTGGTCTCATTGGCTCTCTAATGATACAGATTTGGAGCAATTTAACAGTTTCAATTCTTATCTAAAGTTTTTAGTGACTTCAACACAACCATATGATCTCGCTCTGCAGCTCAATTTGTGCGCGTGATATCATTTGTTTCGGCTTCTCTGTAGGTTTTCAGGCCAATAGTGTGATAAATTTTTGAGGATACATGAATCACTCGATGAAATTATTTGAGAATGGTAACCAACAGAAATTAAACAGAGCTCTCCCAATCTATGGAAGCAAAATGGTAATTTGATCTCATATTCTGCATAGCAGCTTTCTTTTGTCTTTGGTTCTGGTGGTTTTTGTTAACTACGGTGTCTCAACAGTCTATCTACCGGCTATGTTGATTCCCTGTTTCGAAAAACAATTGCAAAACAAGTTTTATGAATTAATTTTCATTTTGGGTATCATAAAAATTAACCAACTTCAGAATTGAAAGAATTGGGGTCTTAAAAGTTTCGATCCTGTTAAGTTCAAGGGTGGTATTTCTATAGAAGAGGAAACTTAATCTCAATTATTCGATAGCCAATTGAAGGAACAATATTTCTTTCTTTGGCGAAATGCAAATTTAATTTGACCGCAACGTCAGATTTGATTTAACAAGAGAAGTAAAGGGGGTGAAATAACTTTTTCAATCATTTTTTATTTTTATATCGAGTTCGTCTTTTTCAATCAGTTCTCTTAAAAATTAATTTTATTTATGGGTGCATCTCAAGTGGGTGCTTTTTATACATGGGTGCGTTTTATACTTATTCGTAAATATTTATCAGGTTATCGACGCCTACAAAGATCTCAAAGTTGACCACGAACCCCTAACTCTAATCCCACCGGAATTCGAGACTCCGTTACCCCACTGTCAACCTGCAGTATTCCCACCCACCTTCAGAGAGGTAGATCCACCTGCTCTGGAACTGTTCAACCTGGACGAGGAATTCAGTTCTTCTAGATCTCGATTAGCCACTGCGTACAACAAGTGCACAGAGGACGACTTGCAGTACTTCATCGAAGAATCGGGCGATATTTGCGGAGTTCTTGACAAGATTGGATCGGCTTCTGGGGAGAACAGACCAAAAAGGGTTCTGGAATACATGTTCAAACAGATTGTAGCCTTCAAGAAGACTGGCTCATTAGGAAACGATGATTCGATGCTGCAACAAAGTGGCGGTGGAAACAACCTAATACTAGACTAACATTGATGCCAGAGTTCTGAATAGATATGCAATAGAATCCCTTGAACGATGATTCTCCTGACATTAAAATGTATGTTTCAAAATAATTACGGACATGTTGTATAGTGTAAATGCGTTATAGTATGTACAAAGTGTATAATTTAACTCATGTGATCACAACTTTTTTCGCAGCAACGTTAAGATGTTATTTCATCAATTACTTTTGCAGAGCCTGAGGTAATTGTGACCATATCTGCGATAAACGATGATAGCATTTAATTCACATTCTTTACACGGTAGAAAATAATAGATTTGGGCACGAAGCAAAATTAACGGGCATTTGTTATATTTTTGAAAGGCTCGCTGAGGCAAATATGATTGACGCAGTTTCCGTATCCAATCAATATATCTGCGGACAGATTCATTTCTTGATTACGGTCAAATTTAACACAGCTCAACTATTTTTTTTTGTATTGCTGCAAATGTGATTGAGGATGTCACTGACATGTTATCTGGACGCCAGAGAAAAACAAAAAACCATTTTAATCTTTACAAAAACAAGGATGCTCGTTAATGTGCGTTCGCACATGATGTTCCGACCCGGGCTCATCTACATTTTTGACTTAATTGTCAACCTCATGATGAGATAATTAAAAATGGATGTTTGAGTTTTAAAAAATCGTTACAAAACAGAACTACTAATTGAATTGCATAATACCATGCCGCATTACAGCGCTCACAAGATCTGCCAATAGAAAGACTACGAGAAAACAACAAAAACTAAGCAAAAAGCAAAAAATTTTCAGCGAATGTGCTAAAAGAAGGGGAAAAAGAAACAAATATTGACCTCTCACAAAATTTTATGAAAACGCATTTTTCCAACAAACAAAACATGAGTTACGACTTCACATCAATGGAAAAATAGTTTTTGAATTACAAGAAATTGGAACCTCTCAATGATGAGAATAAATTACAAGCTGACGAAAACAGCAAAAACTGAACCGAAAAGAATAAAAATTCTTTGAACAAAGAATATCGTAAACTTTAATACTATTCGCTATAAACTGAGTGCATTGAGCAACATCATTCATTCGATCCTCAATTAGAAGCCTATGAGACCAGTCAGCATTGTATGAGTACATGAAGAATTAAAAAAGAGGCAAAAACAGCAAACTCAAAAAAAATTGAGCGAGAAAAGTGTCGAAGCCAAAAAAGGAATTTTAGGTAAAAATTTTTCTAATATCAAATAAATTTGTAGCAGCAATGGGTTTCTTCTATTTTTAACAGTATGACTTCAAAAAATCAACAAGTACGAACATATATAATAAAACCACGAAATTATATAATAAAACCACGAAATATGAACATATATAATAAAACCATATAATAAAACCACGAAATTTATATATATGCATATATAATAAGCATGAACATATATAATAAAACCACGGATATATTTAATAAAACCACGCAATAAAACCACCAAATAGCTTTCATCAGAAGACAAAAAATACGCTAAGTTATGTCTCAATGAGAAGGCAAGGATGTTTTTCAATCATAGGTCATCAATAATCAATAGAACATCAAAATAAGTCTTATGATTATGAAAACAACAACAAATACACACAAAAACCAAAAATTCAAAAGAAAAGCGAGAGTAGAAAGTGTCTAAGCCATTTTAACAAAAAGCTTTTCTCTTAAAACTTTATCTAGGATCCATTGGACGTCTTCTATAAACCAATGGGAACTATCAATATTCGGTTAATAAGATTTCAAAGGGAACCAAAATTACAAAAAAATAATCAAAATTTTTTTAAAAAATTGAAAACTCATTGAAAGTCATAAAACCAATATCTTAAATTGAAAAATTACACTAAAAGTCAACAAAATCATGCCAAATATTCCGTGTTCACACAAAACTTCAATCCTCGATAACTTCTCGGAAAAAACGAAAAAATCTTTTTAGTTTCGAATTTTACGCTGGACGAGCTTTTCAATGATATCACTCACCTTTCTCTATGATGAGTATAATGATCGGCCAAAATTGTCCGAACAAAAACCCATTTGGGTAGATAGTTCCTCCCCCCACAAGTGGGGTCGGAACAAGTGCCATCGAAAAAATAGTCGGTATAATCATAATTCAAATTAATTCTCTTCCAAATTTAGAATCAGATAATTTCATATAACCCCAGACCAAATTAATTCTTCTCTTTCAAACAAAGATTTTAGCAATGAAATTAATCCTCTGTTCACTTTACGATCTGATTTTTTAGCTTGATCGATTTTGTCTGACTTTTTTCCTCAAAAACGGGATAAAAAGATAAACCCCTTGATAATTAAGTCACTGAGTTCTATCTTAGAGCTCTACCAGTTTTTATAACGTCCATGCCCTCCAATACCCCGCACCAAACCCTCCCAGTACTGTTAACACCCACTCGGCACAAGTCCCTCACTCTATCCGCGCAAAAAAACTTGATACATCCCTTTTTTTTGTGCTGCCTCGCTTGCCCTGTCTTAAGCGTAAGCTAACCCCACTAAGCCAAAGCTAGCTACTATCGAAGTCAACTGCTAACCAGTTTTGTGGAAGGAGTTCGCTCGAAATTTGATAGATGGGAAAAAATCTCGAAGCATTCTTTAAAGCAGTTGATCATGAGTTTTAAGATTTCTTCTGTGCCCTAAAAATCATTTCACTGATTGGGGCGTGTCTATATGAATATCTTGAGAGACATAAATTTAATAGTCCTGTTACATGACTAAGATTTTTCAAACCGGATGGTTAACTTGTAAGTTATACTGAAATTACAACTTTTACTCTCCCCAGCCAAGTAAACAGTGTTCAATGATAATTTTCAATTGTTTCTTGAATCAATGTTGCTTCAATTTGGCGAAAAATGGAAAAAGCGTGGCTTTTTCTTGATCATTTTGTTCGCATTTTTTAATTTGACTATTTCTACAGTTAAACTTGTTCTTTCAAATATTCAAGCGCTATTAGATTCATTAACAAAGTTTCGTCCTTCAAATCAGTTCCTGCTACATACTCAAATCTTGCAAGATGTTCCAATTATACTGAACGGCAAAAGTAAGTTAGCATCACTTATTTTCGCAAAGTAAAAATTCAATTTTTGAAGCAACATTACTCCAACTTAAAATCAGATCCCCTGCACTAGTCATCTCGTCTACCGACGAAGTTAAAATAAAACGCAACGTTTACTTACGAGAAATCCCAATGTAAAGTTGATGATCTACATCCAAGTTTCATAGTTAACAGAAATGTGTAACATGATCACAGTTTTCGCTCAAAGGTTTAACACATGCAAATTTAATCATAGCTGAACAAATCTGAAAACATCACAACTTGTGGCAACTTTCTTTTTTCTGTGAAACTTGGATGAAGTTCATCAACTTTTGTCGGAATTTCTCGTAAGTGAACGTTGCGTTTTATTGGAAAATCATGGGTAGACGACAGGAATGCTATAGAATCAATTGTGCAAAAAAATAGAAATTTAAGTTGAAAGTTGGATTTTAAGTTGGAGTAAAGTTGCCTCAAAAATTGAATTTTTTCTTTGTGAAAATAGTGATGCTAACTTACTTTCAGTATAACTTTAAGTTGGAATTTTTAGTAGCCGCCGTTAGCCTCTCAACGGCTATTATTTGGGCGCTCTTTTTTAAAAAATTGGCTTTACCTTTTGATCACGTTTTTCGTTTTACATAAGTCACGATTTTCACGTTTGACTTCTGACTTACTTCACTCACTGTTTCAACTGAATGGATTTTAAATTCTTTCACGCATTCAATTACGCAATGTAATGAATACTGTCAACTCAAAAGATCGAAGGAGGAGATAAAGCGCGGTCATTAAGTCATTGAGAATTAGGTTATCAAAGTTCATTAGAGTGTTTGCTAGCTGACATTGGCATCAAGGTTATTAGCTTTCAGTTTGGAAGCTGAATTAAGTATAGTTTTAGAATCCAACTGAAACCGTCCGCCGAATTAGAACTTTTTGACACTGAAAAAAAATCAGAAAAAAATTCGGTCAATTTTCTTTTTGTTTCAATCCCGATGTACATCAAGCGCGTCCACGGCGGCTATGTTCCTGTAATCTGCCGACTATGTTTACACTGTGAGAACTTGCATGTTTCAATCAGCAATTTAGTGTGTATGAATGCTTGTTCGAATAATTGTTATCTCTAAGTTGTTTGTAAGTCGATTTATTCACTGTTTTAAAACATATCTCTAGTCTAATCATTTGTTAAAAGAGCACGTCTAAGTTTCACGTTGTTGGACAAAAGAGTCAAGTTTTTGTTGCAATTTTGGAGGTTTTTGAATCATCATGAAAGTTGCAATAACATTGGCAACATGCTGCAAGGGCACAAAGGGGGCATCAAGGGTTTTCGGAGGCATCAATTGGTTGAAGTCTTTTGTCATCTTCTTTGAAATTGGCTCTGAAACTGTAGGCTGATATGTTGTCAATATGGTCAGTACATCAATTTGTGGGAAAAGGGTAACTCACGTTGCCTAAAACCGGAGCGAGAAAAGTCGAAAAAAAACTACGGAGAAAAAACGCGTGCGAGACCGGAAACGGAGCGAACGAACGTGCCGTAAGCCCTTTTTACCTTTACGACTCGTGTTTCTCCATCTCGTCCTGGCGTTGTCTCCATGACTCTTCCCAGTGGCCAAATGCCTCTTGGTGTTTGGTCTTTCAACACCCAAACAATGTCGTCCACTTTGAGAGGTCGATCGTTGCTGTTTGACCATTGCGACCGTCGGCTAAGCGTTGGCAGATACTCTTTAACCAAGCGTCGCTATATATGCAGCTTCTGCGTGTTCTTCCATGTCTTCAAGCTTGCAGGTTGCTGGTCTCCAAATTATCCTGGTGGCAAGCTATTGAAGGGACGCTGGATAAGAAAGTGGTTTGGAGTCAAAGGTTCCTCGTCAGGCTGCTCATTGAGGATTGATACTGTTTCCACCATAATTGAGGATTGATTCTGTTTCCACCATAATTGTTAGGAAAGTGTCAAAAGAGAGTCTTCTGGATCCTAGAATGAGGAGGAGCGTTCTTTTGGCGCTCTGGATCAAACGCTTCCAGACACCGCCAAAATGAAGGCCGTATGGGGGATTGAATTTCCACGTTGTATTGGCTA
Organism: Convolutriloba macropyga; assembly: GCF_964194025.1. Lineage (NCBI taxonomy): Eukaryota > Metazoa > Xenacoelomorpha > Acoela > Convolutidae > Convolutriloba > Convolutriloba macropyga. Next base: position 29,423,458 of record NC_134478.1, on the reverse strand, counting down.
CTGCTAAAGCTTTGTAGATTCTGTCATTGTCCAAGGCTTTAACAGTTTTCTTCAGTTCTTCAGAAGCGCCAATGAAAGTTTTCCCGTTGTCGCTGTAGAGAAGTTGGGGCTGGCATCGACGACTGCAAAATCTTCTGAAGGCATTGAGAAACGTATCTGTATTGATGTCTGGACACGTTTCTAAGTGAACTGCTCGCGTCACCATGCATGTAAATATTAGACCATAATGTTTTTCTAAAATGCATTTGGAATCTTCAATGTAGAAGGGTCCAAAGAAATCTACAGCAGAATTAGCATAGGGGAACTGTGTTTTTGCTGTTGGAAAACGAAAACTAGGTAATGGTGCCATAATTGGTTGAATGTTTTTCGTGTCAAAGTGTCGACATAAGAAACAATGAAACCGTACGCTTGCTAACGCTTTCCGAAGGCCAATCACATGGTAACGTTGTTGAAAGAATGCTTTTGTTGGTTCTGTGGACTTGTGAACACATGTTTGATGGGCATGTTCCAAGTACAAACGAACAATTTTGTCCTTGGCGTGTAAAATTATTGGACGTTTTTCCAAATGCAGTTGTGTTGGTGCATACTGAAATCGACCACAAGATCTGAGTAATCCGTCCTCATCCAACAGCGGATTTAAGCATCGTATTTTGCACCTAGAATCTAGTTTGATTCCACGTTGTAAGGAATTAACGGTCGAATGGAAAAAACTGTCCTGAGATAATTCCAGGAGATAATTTCTTGATAATTGAATGTCTTCAGTTGTGTATTGGTGATTGTTCGTTCGCATTTTTTTGCACGATTAATTAGGTTGAAAACTGTTGCAACTGTCAGAAGAAGTTTGTTCCATGTTGAGAAATTACTCGGATCGACTATAGGTTTAATTGTCTTGGGACTTCTCGTGACTGCCGCACATGTTGCGCGTGGTTTTGTTTATCTCATTCCAGGTCGACTCGCTTTGGCAAAGAAATTGGGGTGGATCTAACCATTTCTGCTGAATTTCGTTTGTCTCAAGACCGCGAGTTCCGTGATCGGCGGGATTGAGATAAGTTGAGATGTGATGCCATTGCTGGGGTGAAGAACTTTTATGAATTTCTCGCAATTTGTTTGAAACAAAAACGTTTTGCTTCTTATTTGAGTCTATCCAGTCCAAAACTACTTGACTGTCCGAACAGAGAAAAATTTGGTCGAATGTCAGTGTCATTTATCTTTGGATCAGTTGTAGAAGGCTCACTCCTATAACAGCGGCTTCTAGTTCCATTTTTGGCACACTTATTTGTTTAATGGGAGCAACTTTGCATTTTCCCATGAGAAAACATGCTTGTGGCGGAGTGGTTTGACTATTGGTTGTACGGAAGTAAGCAACGGCTGCCATAGCTGCCATTGAGGCATCCACAATTATATGAAGTTGGCTGCTTGTGATTTTACTGAAATTTTGAACAGTTCTTGGTATTCGGATTTCGGGCATGGCAAAGTAGCTGTTCAGAACTTTCTGGAGGTCATGGTGTAGTTCATGTGGTATCAAATCATCCCATTTTCTTCCAAGTTTCCAAATCTGCTGCAAAACCATTTTGATTCTAATTGTCAGGGGAGACAACAGACCGAAGGGATCGAAGATTGAAGATACCAAACTGAATATTTTCCTTTGTGTGTACACTGTTGCATCTTTAGGAAATTGTTGTAGGGGAAACATGACAAAATCGTCAGTTGTTATGTTCCATTTTTGACCAAGGACTCTTATGATCTCTTTTGTTTCGTCTTTGTCGTCGGAAGAGATTTCAGCGAGATTTCAGCGTCGGAAGAAATTTTGTTAACCTGAAGCCACCATTTTTCAGGCATCTTGTTGTCTGTGATATGACTTCTTTGGCTTCTGAAATTGTTGGCAGGGACTGGATGTAGTGGTGTTTAGTAGTCATCCATATAAAAGTGGTGTTTAATAGCGTTCAAGGCGGCTGGAAATTCACTTTTGTTGTCTTCTGCACGTTTATTGAGCACATAAATTGCGCAAAATGGTAAACATGTTGCGCCAAAGATTAATCTAGTGAATTGGAATTGTCGAATGGAGTTGTCTATCATCCAAAGGAAACGAAGAGCAGACTGGTCTTCTTGTCTCACGGCAATCTGCATAAACATTCCTTCGATGTCTGACAAAACAGCAACCGGGTGTTCTCTGAATCTCAACAGCACTCCAACTAGGTTATTTAGCAAATCAGGACCAGTTAGAAGATTTGAGTTCAGTGATTCACCGCGGAATTTTGATGCTGCGTTGGCAACTCTTCTCACTTTTCCGGTTTTGATTGGATTAGTGACTGGATGATGAGGTAAGTACCATATTGACTCTGGGGGTGGTGCTTGCATTTCGACTGGCTTGACAAAATTTTTATCCAAGTCTGTTTGGAGTGTCTGGTTGTACTTCTGATTGAGACCGGGATCGTTTTGTAGTCGTTTTTGTAGACTTTTTAGTTGACTGACTGCTGAGAAATAGTTATTCTGGAGTTTCTTTACAGGTTTCCAAGGAAGGCCAATCTGATATCTTTCACCGTTGTGACAGATTGAGTTTTCCATTGTTTGCACTGCTAATTGGTCTAGTGAGCTGTCTTCATTCTGTTCGTGTAATGTACCTTCAGCTTCTATTTTCCAGAATCTTTGAACCAATTCGTCCAATGGTTCTTCTTCAATGTCTTTCCGGCAGACATGGTAAATGAATGGTTGGCGAGGGGACTTGTTTGCGTTCATTGTTTTAGGAGATAGCTCGTACTCTCCAGCGAGAGTCCAACCAAGCTTTGTTTTTACGCTAATGGCCGTTTTTTGCTACCTTGGATTACGTCGACTGGATATGTGAAGGCAAACGTATTGACACCAAGGAGGGCGCCTATTGCACCGTTGGCTATGTCAGGGAAATAAATGTGACTAAGTTCCTTGAAGGTGTCGCACAATTGATTGAGTTCAAGAACGTTAGCGGGTGATACATTGAGACATGGCGTGCTATAGGCTCTTGCAATGCTGAAGTGTTGATTGATTTTGTCATAAGGCGTTACTGTCACTGTTTCACTAATTTTGGACAGTGGCATTTCATGTTCAGTGTTTAGGTACTGCAGAGTTGTTGATGCTTGTGCTTAGCAGGGAAGCTCAAGAAAGCTAGTAACTTTATCCAGCAGGAAGGTGAACTGGCTTCCGGGGTCAATCAAGGCGTAGGTATCAAACACTTTATTTCCGTTTACAAATGAAACTGGTATTAATTGTAGTTGTTCATACCATTCAGGAGGAGGAATTGTATTTCGGTTGATACTGAAGTTTTGGGTCGGATTCGAAGCATTCAAACGGGCGCGTTGAATATTTTGTTGCTGTGATTGTCTTTTACAAGAAAACGATTGACCGTATCTTGTCTGCTGGTTCTTTGTACTGCTGACAGTGTCAGTACTTTTGTTTTGATTTTGTTGTTGAAAGGATGGCTGTGTTTGGGGGCTTGCTAGATTTTATGTCGGCTGATTGGGATTGCTTGTTGAGAAGGCAGCGGTGGGCCGCTTAATTTGTTTCGAAGGATCATGCAAAGTTGTGTGGTGAAATCCTTTACATGTTTGGCATCGTTTTGTGGACGGACATGACTGCTTAAAATGTTTGTTGCTTAAACAGTTCGAGCAAGGATTGTTCTTGCTCACAATGTCATACCTTTGGTCTGGCGCACATTTCTGGTATTCAGGGCATGTTGCGAGTATGTGACTTCCTTTGCATTTCTCGCATGACTTGTTTGACTGATCAACATCTTTACGCGGAGGAAAAGGTGGTTGACCATGCTGTTTTGCGGGGCGACTTGAGTGCAATGAATTCGGTTTTCAATTGTTTTGTGAATTATTAGAAAATTGATTCACAGCATTGCTGTTCCTATTATCATTGTTGTTGTTAAATCTGCTAATGCTATTACTGTTTTGACCGAAAGTGTTTCAATTATTAAACGGCTTATGAACATTTTCTCTGTTGATTTTGTCGTATACTTGGGCCTGTACTTCATGCCATTTCTGAAAATCAGAGACGGTTGGTTGATTTCCAATTGATGTTATTGTATACTCTGTCCATTTTATCAGAATATTATGTGGAATTTTTTTGCCTTTTTCATCAACGTTGAACTTTGCAAGTCGGCTTTGAAGCCTAAATATTCAAAAGCTTGCACTAATCGTTTGAGAAAAGAAGAAAAAAAATACGAAACTCTGTTTGTTGTAGTCATTGTTCGGACACCAGACTTCCAGTTGATTGATGAAAGCATTCACAACAATGCTGGGATCTCCAAAGTGATCCATGAGCTCTTTCAAAGCAATCGCGTAGTAAGCTGGGTCACACGAGTAAGCTTGAATTTTTTCTTTGGCTTTTCCTACGACCGAGTTCTGTAAGTATGTTATACGGTGTGTATCCGTAAGGCTAGTATTACTGTCAACTAGGTTGAAAAAATTGTTTATCCACTCATGGTATTTCAGTGGGTTACCATTGAAATTTGATATTGTTATTGGTGGAAGTTTTATGGAATTTTTGTTTGTGGTTTGTAAATTAAAATTATTTTCAAACGGGATTGTTTCTGTTTGTATTTCAGTTCGTGGCTGAAACAGTTGCTTTCCAGAAAGACCAATTTGGAATTTGTTTCGAATTTCCCGAAATGTTTGGTTGGCTAATATGTTGAGTAAAGGGGGGAAGAATGGCTGTTTGGTAGTTTGTAAAGGGATTTTCCGGAGTAAGCGGACAATTAGGTGGCTGAGATGATGTACAGCCAACAAGGTTGGTACCTTGGTTGTTGAGTTTTGTATTGGAGGGGAAACCAATTCCATCGTTTGGTTCTTCCGTTCGATTTCCATTGCTAAAATGAACTCCAGTTGGGTAAAGTGGGCTCTGAAATTGTTGGGAAACGTTTGTTTGCGCTACTGTTGGGAGCGACATTGCTGACGCCAATTTTCCGCTGTTCTGGTTTTCACTTATCGGAACAGCTGAAAATTGAGTGTTTGAAACAGTTTGAGCAGTTGCACTTTGATTGTTGTCAAAATGTAGGGGATTGTGACGACTGTCTTCGTAACAATATGGATTTGGCGTGGTCTCATTTGTCACTCTATTTGTTCCTTTTTCTGAATGAAATTGACGCTGAAGCATTTGCTCATTCAAATTGCATAAACTTGATTTTCGGTATTTATTGGTTTTGTTAATTGAGCAATTATGTTGAAGTGAGTTTTGTAAATCTAATGCAAAACGTTGTATGCTTTGATCTTCTCTTTTGTTATTTAAGGGAACAGAAGACTTTTCTTTTGGTCTAACTGTGGCATTTGCTGATTGATTCATTGGCAATTCGGGCAATGTAATCCGCTTTGAACTAGAGAACTGGTTCAATTCTTCAATTGATGAGTGAATTAATTCCGGCTGGTTATCAATAGATTCAACAGGAAATAAGACTGCAGTTTGATTCATTGGAATGGAGGGTTGTTGAATTGAAGCAAACTGGTTGAAAGTGTTCTCTTACTCTCTGGGAACAACGTTGTGTTCTGGGGATTGAAGATTACTCAAGACAAATCTGTCCTGAATGTTTGCTCTGGATAATAGGGTTGATGCTGGTGTTGGGGCTGCTAACAACGCCATTGATTGATTTATGTGTTCAACCGTCGTAAAATTTTCTACTGATTCTTCAGTCAATTCTCTAGTATCCTGCTCAAATTGTCTGTGCTCTGAAAGAATTTGGAGAGAAGGATGGGTTTATTTTCTCCTTGCGGAAGGAAAAACGATGGTTTCGCCGGTCTTGGGGGCACTGGAGGGGAGACATCGCTGGCAGGGTTCTTTACTGTCATGTTGTTTTGCTCTGAGTTTTGGGAAACTGGTGTCAATCGATGCGACTCGAGCTGTCTTTTTGAGGACTCTGAGACGCAGCTGATGTCATCGCGCACTCGAGTTGATGATTGACTCAATTGACCATCATCGTCGAGACTGTTGACTTCTAGTTCCAATTTTTCTAGACGAGAGATGAAGTTCGATTGACGTTTCATGACTGAGTTTATGCTACTAGAGCTTACTTTTCTCATCATGATGCTGTCAAGGTTTGTCTTCAGCTCTTCAACGCTCTCCTTGATTTTGTTGATCAACAAAGAAAGAGTGCGGAAGCTTTTCCTCTGCTCAAAGGATGTCTGTAAGAGATCAAGCTGATTTTTCATGTTGAGCTCAGTCATTTTGAACTTGTTCAATGCGTATTGCAACTTCTGGCTGTTTTCTTTTGTCATCTTGATGAACCGGCTGTAGTCAACTCGTAATGGTTCTGTCGTATGTAAAGTAAAGGTAAAAATGGCTCAAAATTTTCTGAGCGACGACTTCTTTGGTAAATTAAAAAACCTCTTAAGTTTATGTAGGCTAATCAGCCTAGCTCTTTTCGTTCAAAATTAGCGACGCAACTTTTCACAAAAACAGGAATCCTAAAGGTGTTTTTTTGGTGCTAAATCTAGCTAAAACTTTCTTCAAAAAAAGGAAAAACTAAGCGTTCGCGCGTGTGTACCGTTGATTTGTTGAACAGGACCAAATAATTGCTTTCAATTTTTTTTATATGACTTCGCAACGATTCTTCTGTAAATTTTAGTTCTCTTTTTATCACAATCAAGGTACCAGAAAAAATTTTACTGAAGTGTTTTCTCTTTTTTTGTGTGTGGAGTTTTAGGAACAAATAAAACCTAAAACCAAACAAACTAAATCAATATTGATACTTCTTCAAAATAAGTTAAATTTTTTTAGAATTTAAAATGCGGTGCGACCAGGCAACGTGAGCTACAGACAAGCAGAGAAAACTGGTTGCTTACAAGCTGGGTCTACTTTGAGGCTCTTTTCCAAGAAATTCTGTTTTGCGATTCTTATGAAGTTAAGGACAACTGCTACCATTTAACTGCTTGTATTTGTTTCTGGATATTATCTGCCACCTATGAATTGCTCATCTTTACTTTGGCGACTACTGCGACCCAACGGAAACACACTCCTCTTCAGTTGGTGACTACTGAGACCAAAGGGGGAAAAGGGACTTCTTTCGGCAACTTCTGAGACCGCGGACAAAAAAGAAGAGACGTTTGAGTTTTCCGACTCAAAGGGACTATATGCGTGAATGAATTTGAGTGGAGAATTATTCGACAGCTTTTGATTTACTTCTTTTTGAGAAAAGAGGAAAATAGATCTTATCTTCTCTTTTTATTTCTCTTTAGAAGGTATGTTCAGTGTATACTACTCAATTAACTAGATGCGCGGCTAGTAGTATGCAAAATGAAAACAAAATAAGTGTAAATGTCGGGTTTTCTTAGGAAAGCTTCCTACCCCATTAACTAGGCTCGCGGCTAGTAGTATGCAATTAAGATCAAAGAAAACACAAACCTCTTTGTAGGTTTTTTTTTGTCAGAAGCTTTTCAGTAATTTTCTGTCTGTTCTTTTCGGTTTTCCAGAATGGTTATATAGTTTTTCAGCTTGTTTTGTAATGAACTGCGCAGGTATATAAAATAGCTTTTTTTGAAAATTGATTGATTTTTTCTTTAATAAGAAAAAAAAACGTTAAAAAAACGTTTTTTGATTTTTATATAACAGAGAAACAATTTTGCCACTGTTCTGTTGCTTCTTTGCAGTTTTGTAAGGGGATGAAATAAATTTTTAAACAAACAGAAGGAGCTATTTTGAACGCTTTCTTGTTATCTACTGAAAACTGCCAATAAACATTAGAAAAATGTTTTCTTAGTTTTTTAATTAAAAGAAGCAAATTTCAAGTTGCCTCTTTATAAGTTTGTATATTCAATCATCTGATTTTGAAGCTTGTTTCCCAACAAAACCAGGGGGGCTAATCAATGGGTTTCAGTGGAACTATTAAATGTTTTATTCAAATCGTTAGGAAAACGTTTTTTGAATTTTTTGATTCAAAGAATTTTGATTCAATTTGATTCAATTCAATATTTGAATTTTGATTCAATTCAATATTTGTCAAAATTGAGTTGCTTCTTTACAAAATTGCGAAATCGATAAACTGATTTTGAAGCTTATTCTTCAACAAACCCAGGGGGGTAATCAAGCTAATCAATGGGTTTTTTGGATTTATTAAAAGGTTTTCCCTAAAACGTTAGAAAAACGTTTTTTGATTTTTTGTAGTCAAGGAAGCAAATTTTGTCAAAATTGAGTTGCTTCTTTACAAAATTGCAAAATCGATAGATTGATTTCGAAGCTTCTTTTCCAACGAACCCAGGAGGGCTAATCAATGGGTTTTGGATTTAATAAAAAGTTTTCATTAAAACGTTAGAAAAACGGTTTTTGATTTTTGACGCTCAAAAAAGCACTTTTGCGACTTTCTCATTTTTTGAGCAAAAATTTTACATAAGGTGTTCAACCAAAATAAAGTTGATTTTAAGTCCAACTGAAGTGTTCTATTCAAATAAAAATTTTACTTTCATGTAGATTTTTTGCGACAAATTGAAAAAATTGTTTTTGAGTTTTTCCGATGCAAAAAACGCTATATCGTTTTTCGGGCAATTTGTGGTTTTTTTTCGTTAATTGCTGACTTGTAGTTGCTCACGGCTATTTCTTTCATAAATCATCTACCAAAGGCTCGTTGGGGGACAATTTTTGTGTGTTTGAGATTTTTTGTCGCAAAAAAAATCACTTTTTTTTGGATACGTCTAACCGGGGAAAGGACTTCTAAGGTGACGTCTGGAACCTCGGGCGATCATCTCTTGGTGACGTCTGTAACCAAAAAAAATGTCAGGCCTTCTTGGTCGGGTGACGTCTGAAAACCCTTGAAAAAAAAACTCTTCGTCTTTGGTTGGCTCGTCTGCAATAAGAAACTCTTCCTCTGTCGTAGTGTTGGATATTAGTCTTGGGGTGTGCTCATGCCCCCTCTTTGTTTCAAAATAAATTGAATTTAATTCAGAAGGTTTTATGTCCGTATTATCAAGGCGGATGGTCGCCAAAATTATGTTTTAAACCATATCTCTAGTCTAATCATTTGTTAAAAGAGCACGTCTAAGTTTCACGTTGTTGGACAAAAGAGTCAAGTTTTGTTGCAATTTTGGCGGTTTTTGAATCATCTTGAAAGTTGCAATAACATTGGCAACATTCACTTTGAGTACAAACTCGCTTGACTCTGAAGTTAAATATCATGACAAGAAACTCGTTGTTGTACGGACCTTCACGCCTCAATCCTGAGCAAAATAAACAGGAGCTTATCGAAAGTGATTAGTTAAATATTCAGACGTAAAGGGCGCAGAAAAAGATCTGTTAAATTATTCTTTTACTGCGGTAATTTTGCAGTGTGGATGAGCAGCAAAACAATATTGGCTTGATCAAACTTGACAATGATGGAGGTTTTGATATATCTATGGACTACGCAAAGTGATTCCCAGTCAAATCTTTTTGGCATGAAAAGAGCTGATAACGGCAAAACAAAAGACGTCGCGTTCAAAATTAGCGCTAAATAAGTTTACTGATTGACACTGAACATCAAAAGTAAGTGTGCACCCCCTAATTTTACGAAATAGAAATTCAATTTTTGAGGCATTCTTACTCCAATTTGTAACCGAATTTCTAAAACTGTTTTCACACCATTGATTTCAAAGACTGCTTCTGTCGCCTGCCTATGAAATTCAGATGAAACCCAACGTTCACATAACAGAAATCCCAATGAAAAGTTGATGAACTCTGTTCAAGTATCAATAAAAGGAAAGTTGTCTCAATATCTGTTATTTTCTGGTTTGTTCAACCATGGCTGAATTTGCGGTTGTGTTAAATAGAGACCCCAGAGTTGTAAATTAATAAATTGTGATCTTATGACAACTTTCTTTTTCGTCCAACCCACTTTAGTGGGGGAGGAACTATATGCTCAACTGAGTTTTTTTTTCAGCCAATTTTTGCAAATTGATATTCATCGTACGTGTTATGAGTGGTATCTTTAGAATGCTCGTAAAGCGTAGAATTTCTAATTAGAAGATTCTTTGGATTTCGCTTTCTCCAAGAAGTTACGGCAGTCAAAAATTTAGTGAATTGTAACCTAACTTAATTGTAATCTAATTTAATAGACCTAAAAACTGCTGAAAAAATATTCGTTTTTCAGATACCGGGCTAATTGTACCTCCGGTTCCTAAGAAAGTTTTCTGGAAATAACATTTTTGCAGCAAAAGCAAGGCCAACATTGGTGTCATCTTTGCTTTTTGCAATGAAAAAGTATTCAGATTTTATCTTGGGTCTGTCATTTTTTAAAATTGTTTGCGATTTTTTCATCCCAATTACAGGCAAAACTGTTTTTCATTGAAAAGTGCAATTAATGGGAGGTCAAATTTATGTTCAAATCAGGTCCAATAAATAAAGGCGTTTTGAGTAAAGCTTATGGCTCCGAAAAATTGTTTTTCTTGATTTTTTAATGAAATCTTGCAATTATTTGAACTTCTTTTGTATTCTTATGACTAAGTGTAATTAAATAAACATCTAACTTTAAATCAAATGAGCTGTTAAAGAAACTATCTATTGCTTTCAGTTGATAAATAATGGCTTTTGGTAAAATAAAATTTTTGATATGATGACTTTTTGGTCAAATAAGGTATTTGCGTGCATTTGGAACATTTTTTGTGTTAATGGAGGAGCAGCAAGATCAGTTTTATTCCAGTTGTGAAATTTTAGTGCAAAATTTATTCGGATTGTAATGGCACGCTGTATATTTCTTCAGAATATTTTTGTCGTTTTTTAATTGTTACTTACAAAGCAAAATGATTTCAAAAGAAACCTCAAATATTGACATGTCACATTTAAAATAAAGGTCAAAACTTATGCATGATATTTTCACCGAAAAACATATGGTTTGTAGGCTTCAACACCGTTTGCGTAAACTTGTTTTCAAAGTTTTGAGTTCTTCCTGGATTCGTTGTTACTTTGTAGTCTTTTGACTTAGTCTCACTAACGAAATGGCTTCCTAAGAGAGACAAGTTAATCTATTTTTAAAGATAACAAGTTATCTTTTTAAAATGTTTCTTTAATAATGCTTTTTTGAGATTTGCCAGTCTCAAGCTTATTTCTGCCATTTTTAAGCGTACTCTCAGCGAAGAGAGGTCGTATTCTTTTCACAGTGAATTAAAATGTAGTCTTTTCTGCTGTCTTAATATTTAAATCTTGGTTTTTGGGCTTTGATACTACGAGTTTTCATAACTTTTCTTAATTTTTTTGGACATTTTCCAATTTTTGAGGTCCTTTTGCTGTCTTTTTTGGTCATCACATTGATGCACCGTATTGACAAGTTATATATCACAATAACGAAGTTAAAAGAAGAAGCAATTGATTATTTTCACCATTGTTGAAGAATAGGTTGCGATTTTAAAGGCTTCACACCGTTTCCTCTCAAAATATAATTGACGTCTAGATTTTTGCCTGTGTTTGTTCTTTTTTAGTCGTATGATGTTCTGGATACTGACAGGTCTCAGTGGTTTTGTGTGAAGATTTATATGAAGTCAGTGACTGATTTCAGTTGATAGCTAATGGCTTTCATGACTAAGATTTTAATTGTTTTTTGAAAAAGTTTCATTATATTTCCCCAAGTTTGCCCTTTGTTTTCTGTCTACTCGTTAAATATTCTCAATAAAGAAAGACAGGTGCCATATCTTTTGTGGTGAAATGGAAGGCATTTGATTTTACTTAGTTTTTTTATCTGATACTATTTTGAATTTTTCATTAATTTTTTTTAAGTAGACAGTGAGTTTCCTCGTAAGTAATGCTTGTTGTTTTATTTGATTTTGTGGTTTGTCTTGTCTTACTCTCCTTAATGGCAGAGATCATTTGCGCTCTAAATTGTTATTGTTTAATTTGTTCAGTGGTTTGAGTTGAAAGCGATTTTTAAAGTGACTTTTACAAAGTTTTCTATCTTTTCCTCATTTGGTGGACAATTAAGTCAAAAACGTAGTTGAGCGGGGTCGAAACATTATGTGCAAATGCACATTACCGAGTCTGCTTGTTACTGTGAAACTTGGATGGTGATCTTCAACTTTATCTGGGGTTAGTTACTAATGCGTATTATCTGAATTTCAGTTGGCAAGACCACTAGTGTAGGTGAACAGTGGTGTAAACATTATTTTTTCAAGTTGGAACAATATTGCATCAAAAATTGAATTTCTACTTCGTAAGGGTGGTTATTTCGTTTTGATGTTCGTTCAGTATACATTCAGGACCAAAATTTCTTGCAAAAGTCATGGTCACAATGAAAAAAACATAGCAGGACAAGTCCTGACGTACAATTCAAAGAATTTTCATTGACTGAACAAAAGACTAGACCTAGAACGGACTATGAGTGAATTGGGAAAATCATTTCAAAAAAACAGATTAAAAAAGTTTAAAAAAAATTCAATGTCAAAATTCCGTATGCAAACAAAAAAACCACTAGCGAGAAATGGAAATTTGGCTCAAACAAAAAACTAGGCCTAGAATGAACTATCAAGATAGGGAAAACGCTTTAGAAAAAAATCCAATCCAAAAAATCGAAAAAAGTAAAAATCAGAGTGAAATTGCCGCATGTGAACAAAAAACCACTAGCGAGAAAGCGAATTTTTACGCCGTTTTCTCACTCCACTTGAAATTTAGAGCGAAAAAATTTTACGCCCCAAAACCACTCGCATTTTCGCTCCACTTCTTGTTTCGGCGTGACCAAAATCACTACTCCAATTTGATTACAAAAATCATGAACATGTGTGAACAGATCCTAAAAAAAGACAGCGCCCCAATACAATTCAAATTCTTTGAATTGTAAAAAAAAAGTTCTGTTGTGCTTAAATTAACCGCTCTCAAGCTGCAGTATGTCAAGCTCAATTTTAATTCCCTGCAGCCATCTATTAATTGCAAGGGTGCCCTTTCTTATTCCAGTTGCCCTTTCTGCTTCCAACCCTAGATTCAAAAAAGAACTAAGTTAAGAACTAGTATGAATTGCCATTGATATATATATTTAGTATAACCGGAATAATAAAACACATTTACAATTGAAATTGATATACATTGCTGTGATAGAATGTCGGATACGTTAGTTGGTCGATATGATTCATTTTATAAATCATCAGCTCGCTTTTACAGCCTTAAGTTACCCCCCCCCCTTACATGGTCATATAAAGTGCAGAACTTTCGATAGGGCGGATTTTTAATTTTCGAACGGCTTGCGTGGACTTTTATTCTATTCCTAACCATTCACTATGATGCCATTTATATTACTGAAAGAGCTATATGATAGAGGTGTCTGCTTTACCATATTGTATATTTTTGGAAGCAAACAAGGAACTCCGATTTGGAAAAATTTTGGAAAAAGAAAGCCAATGATTTAGTTAAGAATTGAGATCTGGTCTCAAATTATGTTGTTTATTGCACTTTTGTGACGTAGTTTCCAGGGAACAGTCCAAATTTGCCAGAGTGGACTGACTTGCCAACAAACCACCCATCGGAGCACTGTTCCACAACTAAGATGACCTCGTCCTTAATCAACTGCAGTTCGTCTGGGTTTGTGGGTTGGAACGAGTACAATACTCGGAAGCTTAAATGGGCAACTGGATATCAAAGGAAAAACTGATTTCATTTGCAAAAACGGTGATTGTAATTTAAAAAAAGAACAAGGCGGCTTGGTAATGTGCTTGGTAATGTGGAATAAAGTTCCGACCCCGCTCATCCACATTTCTGAGTTAATTGGCGACCAAATCATGAAGAGTTAGAAAACCCTCAACAACATATATATCGTTCAATAAACAACGAATGGAATACAATCGTGTACCGCTTTTTCACCCCTATTCAATTAACCCCCTATCATTTAACCCCGATTTATTCACCCCTGTATTATTTAACCCCTCTATTTTTTAACCCCTCTATCATTTCAACCCGATTTTATTCTTTCTATAAAATAATGATTATTAAATTAGCAATACAATCATTTGGCCATGCCTCGCGGGCCATGGCCATGCCTCAGTGGCCCGTGGTATTTGATATGAAACTATCAGAACCGAACGTGGGATTAGTTTATCCATTTAATTATGTCAAAACATGCTTCAATGTCGACCGCTAATTGGCGGGATGAAATGATAGACGGGTGAAATAATAGAGGGGTTAAATGATAGAGGGGTGAATAAATCGGGGTTAAAAGATAGGGGGTTAAAAGAATAGGAGTGAAAAAAGCAGAACCAAACACAATAATGCCAACCTGGAGGGCCGATGAACCTCGTTGAAAATAGGACTACTAGAAAGGACAATAATAAATATCAAACAGCGAACACTAATTAGGACCAAAACTCGATGGCTATAATAAATAAAATCAAACTCGGATCATATAAAACATAAACAAAACAATTTAACCTAAATTTCACTAGAAAACATGTGAGACCTTTCCTCACTGCGACTGGTTAACAAGTCAACAAAAAAGAGCAGAGAGTTCCAAAAATATGTTCCCATTTTTGAAAACAATTAATTTTACCGTTATTAATGTCATTAGGTATCAACTGAAGTCCCTAAAATGTACATTTATATCTCCATAGGAAGCAACTGAGACATTTCATCATCCAAAGTTCAATTGCGCAAAATTTCAAAGCCAATGGAGCCTACGATCATTGTTATAATTTAAAAAGAAAATAAAATTCCTATATAAAATGTACAAGTATAAAAAAACTCAATTATTTTGTAAAATCTCGTAATAGAAGTAGTAACAAAGCCAAAAAACAGATATTTAAAACTAAAACGGTTATAGAGATCAAATTGTAGTTACTGGAAATGGGTCGTGACCCGTGTTTACAGAAGCTGAGCTACAAGTTGACCAAAAAACTATTAAAAAAAAGACGAAGCTCCAAAACCGAAATGTTTTTGGAAACAAATATTTTCAAAAGTCGGAATAGACTTAAAGTTTCAACAATCAGCAATGGATTAACTTGCAATACCTCAGGAAGCTAATTGGGACTGTTAACAATGAGACTAAGTCACGACCCCACAAAATAACAACAAAGATATAAAGAAGCCAAAACTTTTACGAGATCACAATGTTCAAGGCGCTAAAATTATAAAATGCGCCTGCAAGAACTGTAAATTGTCACTTTATCTTCAATTTAACAGCCTTATTATACAAAGACGAGCCTTATTTATACAAAGACGACTACGAAGAGATGACAAAAAAAAGAAACCCAAAAATTTAACAGTTTAGAAACCTCGAAAACTTTTTTGAAATTAAAGCTCAAAGCAATAGATCACAACGTATAACCAAGTGGAAACAAATGTATGAATCAACAAAATTATTTGAGATTTCTAATTATTGAGATCGAGTTACATGGTTACGTAAATGAAAGCAAAAGGATGCATTTAAAAAAAAATTTCCTATTTCAATTTTAAAGTCATTAAAACAAACAGCTATAAACTGAAATCTTCACATAGGTTGAGTTATATGTCCTGGGGAAGCAATTGAGACCCATTGTTATCAAGTATATGACGTACAACAACAACAGCAGAAAAATGACAAAAATAGGCGAAAACAAAAAAAAATCCATTTAATATTTGCGAGATAACTGTGTCTCAGACCAAAAAGCATAAACTATATAACTAAAACAATTGATATATCCAGATACGCTTTTTTCCAACGCTGTGCGTTTTCCCTACTATGCTTTCTTTCAATTGGTCTTCTCAGTATTATGATAATTTGACAAGGAAACAAATTGAACTCATAAAATATACAATTATGCTAAAAAAAATAAAGAAAACTGTAGTATAAAAAGAAAAACACCTAGTTGAACATAGGACTATTACGAACATTAATTTATAACCCACATGAAATGGGTTTCTGCTTGTTTTTACTGAGACTGCACCCTAAGTTGATAGAAAAAAGATAAAAAATAGTTGCAAAGTACCAAAATTAATCGATATTTTCTTAAAACAATTATTTTCATAGTCAAAACAGACATTAGATAATAACTGAAAGAATTGCGTAGATTGATTAACAACTCCTGAGAAATGACTGGATCTTTGACAGGGGACAAGAGGTCATTTAACTGCAAAAAAGATAACGAATGAAAGTTAAATTCAAGAATTACATAAAAAAGTTTTTACGAAAACAATTGGTCAGAGCAACAAAAACCATGAGCTTATTCTGAAACCGTTTTATAATCTCGCTGGGCCTCGTTTTTTTGTGAATTATATCTGTCACTTCTTGAGCCCTGAATTGAATTTCTTGTAAGTAAAAGAAGTTTACATAAAAAACTTTTAAATAGCCGAAGTATTTTGAAAAAAAAATGTCGCGCCCCATTAAAATCTAAAAAATTTATTCTCGTGAGCATTCATGGCGAGATCATGATCATCCCAAAATGTTACTACGCGTCTAACAAAAAACTCACTTTTTTGAAATGGTTGCGAAATAGATCAATTTTAGAACAAAATTTTTCAGTTTGTCAAAAATAAAAATGCAATTTTTTTAGTTATCGAGTTTTAATTTTAAGAAAACTGGCAAAATATTAATTCCAGAAGACTGTAAAAGCCAGAGGGTGTAGAACTAGCTTGTTTGTCAGCTTAAAGAGAATATTGCCGCTGTTTCAAGCTATCTACTTTCAGCAAATTTAAGATAAGTGTGCTAAATAAGCAAATTTTGTTCCGAAAAAAATCGGATTTTGAAAATTTTTTCCAAAATTCTAGTAAAAAAACTCAGATCGAAGAATTCAGCAAACCCTTAGAGATAAAATGAATAACACTACATCAAAAAAAATTGAACAAATTTTAGCAAAATTGATGAAAATTAGGTCAAATTTTCTGAAAATGTGAATAAAATCAGATGAATTACGTCAAATATTCACAAAATTTTAAACCTCGATAATTTCCTATAAAAAGCGAAAACTGAAAAAATGTTTTTAATTCCATATTCTACGCTGGAGATCAAGTTTTAGTTACTCGAAATGGGTCGTGACCCGTGTTTACAGAAGCTGAGCTACAAGTTGACCAAAAAACTATTAAAAAAAGACGAAGCTCCAAAACCGAAATGTTTTTGGAAACAAATACTTTCAAAAGTCGGAACAGACTTAAAGTTTCAACAATCAGCAATGGATTAACTTGCAATACCTCAGGAAGCTAATTGGGACTGTTAACAATGAGACTAAGTCACGACCCCACAAAATAACAACAAAGATATAAAGAAGCCAAAACTTTTAGGAGATCACAATGTTCAAGGCGCTAAAATTATGAAATGCGCCTGCAAGAACTGTTAATTGTCACTTTATCTTCAATTTAACAGCCTTATTACACAAAGACGAGCCTTATTTATACAAAGACGACTACGAAGAGATGACAAAAAAAAGAAACCCAAAAATTTAACAGTTTAGAAACCTCAAAAACTTTTTTTTGAAATTAATGGTCAAAGCAATAGATCACAACGTATAACCAGTGGAAACAAATGTATGAATCAACAAAATTATTTTAGATATCTAATTATTGAGATCGAGTTACATGGTTACGTAAATGAAAGCAAAAGGATGCATTTAAAAAAAAAATTCCTATTTCAATTTTAAAGTCATTAAAACAAGCTATAAACTGAAATCTTCACATAGGTTGAGTTATATGTCCTGGGGAAGCAATTGAGACCTATTGTTATCAAGGATATGACGTACAACAACAACAGCAGAAAAATGACAAAAATAGGCGACAACAAAAAAAATCCATTTAATATTTGCGAGATAAGTGTGTCTCAGCCCAAAAAGCATAAACTATATAACTAAAACAATTAATATATCCAGATACGCTTTTTTCCAACGCTGTGCGTTTTCCCTACTATGCTTTCTTTCAATTGGTCTTCTCAGTATTATGATAATTTGACAAGGAAACAAATTGAACTCATAAAATATACAATTATGCTAATAAAAATAAAGAAAACTGTAGTATAAAAAGAAAAACACCATTAGTTGAACATAGGACTATTACGAACATTAATCTATAACCCACATGAAATGGGTTTCTGCTTGTTTTTACTGAGACTGCGCCCTAAGTTGAGAGAAAAAAGATAAAAAATAGTTGCAAAGTTCCAAAATTAATCGATATTTTCTTAAAACAATTATTTTCATAGTCAAAACAGACATTAGATAATAACTGAAAGAATTGCGTAGATTGATGAACAACTCCTGAGAAATGACTGGATCTTTGACAGGGGACAAGAGGTCATTTAACTGCAAAAAAGATAACGAATGAAAGTTAAACTCAAGAATTACATAAAAAAGTTTTTAAGAAAACAATTGGTCAGAGCAACAAAAACCATGAGCTTATTCTGAAACCGTTTTATAATCTCGCTGGGCCTCGTTTTTTTGTGAATTATATCTGTCACTTCTTGAGCCCTGAATTGAATTTCTTGTAAGTAAAAGAAGTTTACATAAAAAACTTTTAAATAGCCGAAGTATTTTGAAAAAAAAATGTCGCGCCCCATTAAAATCTAAAAAATTTATTCTCGTGAGCATTCATGGCGAGATCATGATCATCCCAAAATGTTACTACGCGTCTAACAAAAAACTCACTTTTTTGAAATGGTTGCGAAATAGATCAATTTTAGAACAAAATTTTAGAGTTTGTCAAAAATAAAAATGCAATTTTTATAGTTATCGAGTTTTAATTTTAAGAAAACTGGCAAAATATTAATTCCAGAAGACTGTAAAAGCCAGAGGGTGTAGAACTAGCTTGTTTGTCAGCTTAAAGAGAATATTGCCTCTGTTTCAAGCTATCTACTTTCAGCAAATTTAAGATAAGTGTGCTAAATAAGCAAATTTTGTTCCGAAATAAATCGAATTTTGAAAATTTTTTTCCAAAATTCTAGTCAAAAAACTCAGATCGAAGAATTCAGCAAACCCTTAGAGATAAAATGAATAACACTACATCAAAAAAATTGAACAAATTTTAGCAAAATTGATGAAAATTAGGTCAAAATTTCTGAAAATGTGAATAAAATCAGATGAATTACGTCAAATATTCACAAAACTTTAAACCTCGATAACTTCCTATAAAAAGCGAAAACTGAAAAAATGTTTTTAATTCCATATTCTACGCTGGACGAGCTTTTTACTGATACCACTCACAACTCTCTACGATGATTATATCGATCGGCCAAAATTGACTGAACAAAAAAAAACTCATTTGATTATATAGTTCCTCCCCCACTAAAGTGGGTCGGAACAACAAGAAGGCTCCGTAGTGTGCTTTAGTACAATGTTCCAAGCGTCATATGCCAAACAACCTAAATCGCGCAGCGTGAATTTTTATATTAAATAGCCGAGATGCATATCTCTAGAATTTATTCTTCCAAAAATAAGAGCGCGCTGGCATCCTGTAAATACAGGATTGTCCCAGTTAATATATAATCAGTCCCAATTATTAATGCATTTCTTTAAACAAAATGACGAAGTTTGAAAATGTTTTAAAATAGAAAGACTATCCTTTGTCATTCCGACCATTTTTTAAAA
Source organism: Convolutriloba macropyga (assembly GCF_964194025.1). Lineage (NCBI taxonomy): Eukaryota > Metazoa > Xenacoelomorpha > Acoela > Convolutidae > Convolutriloba > Convolutriloba macropyga. The sequence continues at coordinate 29,404,019 of NC_134478.1, read as the reverse complement.
ATAAATTTCAACAACCGCTTGTACTGATTTGAAAATGTTTTTTCTATAAAAACAAAGAAGTCAATCGAAGGAAAAAAATTTAATTTCATAAAAACGAGAATATATATTTTTATTATAACAGCTTTTATTTATGGATTATGAAAATAAGACCAATAACGAAAAGCATGATGGGAAGCAAAGATTCAGCTTATTCATGCTTTTTATAAAAATGTCTACAATTTTTTTTGAAACAACTAGCCTTTTAAAATTTTGAACAGGCTCAAAAAATCTTCAGGCGAGATGAGTCAAATTTTTAGTTTGTAGCAAGAGCCGAAAATAAAGAGAACAACCAAGAAAAAATCCACTTCCTACAAAAATATCTTTTGGAGAAAAATGAGGTGTGATCAATTAAATTCCCGTCAGCTGAAAATAATCAACAGAACAAAACTCCAAAGCCTATTACCATGTGAACATTGATTGAAATGAGGTTAACCACTAAAATATAATAAAATGATGTTGAAAGGAACGCAGATGAGTAATGTGTATATGGTGGCCTCCGGGCACCCGAGCCATGGAGACATATACACATATTACTCAAATTTTCCATTTTTCATATTTACCTTATTTTGACTGATATTTACACAAAAACTTTTTTTCTTGTAATTTTTTACTTGATTTAGAAAAAATAATATAAAAAATAATTTAATATATGTTGTCATACAAATATTATAATAATATAATAATTTATTATTTGTTCTCATACCAATATTATAATTCAACGAAGTTCTTTTGCAAATTCACTGATAGAACCTAAACTCACCATTACTATCTTTAATACCTTTATCATCAAATGGATCTATAGCTATTTTATATTGTTCTTTTGTTTCTAAATTATGCCTTTTGCTATCAATAGTATAATTAGTTACATATTTACTTTTACCTTCATATATTGCATTAGTATAATCTTCCAAAATAAGAATAAAACAAAAAAATCAAAGCAAAATTTACATTTCACTCTTTAAGAGAGATTCACTCTTATTCGGAGTGATCTCCCAGTAGAGAATATAGCTCTTTTCACTCTTAAGGAGTGATTCCCTTTTTTTTAAATATTTTTTATACTTTTATTTCAAATTATCTATACTTTTCAATAAATTTATATTTTCTTTTACTTTTTCTATATTTATTCCATTAATAATAAGAAATAATACAAAATCATAATATTTACATGAGCAATCTTCTTCATTTTGTCTAATGGCTAAAGTACTTTCAGTTCTAGAACTTTGTTTTTCAGTTAGATTTCTACTAAATCCTTTAGTTAATTCTACACCTGGATGCTGTTTCTTTACATGGGCTCGTATCCCATCATATCTCACAATAGAAGCACAATATGGACAATTAACTTTAGCTGAAGTACAACTTCTACATGTATACTTACTCTCATCAAAATCAGTTAGTGGTTTTATATAATTACATTTATTACAATTTCTGATCTGCGGGGCAGTTGGGGTACCAAGGACTTCGTCCCTTTCACTGATTAATACTTCTGAGTTATAGTTAGGGTTAGGATTAGGGTTAGGATTAGGGTTAGGGTTAAGGTTAGGGACTGAGTTATAGTTAGGGTTAGGGTCTGAGTTAGAACTGGTGTTATAACTAGAATCAGAACCAGAACCAGAACTAGAGCTAGAACCAGAATCAGAACAAGAGTTAGAGCTAGAGCTAGAACTTGAGCTAGAACCAGAACCAGAACTAGAGCTAGATTCATTTTTTAAAGAACAACCCCATGGAGAAAAATCATTAGCACAAATAGCACTTATTGTTATATTACCACATATACATTTATCAATTTTATCTTTATGACAAGATTCGTAATGATATTTTAAACAAGCAATGTTTCCACATTTTGTAGTTACACTCTAAACATTTTATAACCATTTATAATTGGTCAAATCTGCGAACCAGTTTGGTAAACCACGAACAAAGTTCGTTCACTGATTTCAATTATACTCAACATATATATTTAGCCAATATCTCAATTACATCTTTAGTATTATCTTTAGATTTGATACACTCTGCTAAATATTTATTTCCTAACGTATTGAGTATATTAGTTTTACATCTCTTATCTAAAATTGCTTCAAGGTTTAATTGCATTTTATTTTTAACATAATTTATAATTTCGTTTCTAAATTCTTCATTATTTACATATAGACTGTTTAAATTCTCTCGTCCCTCTTTATTTAAAATTCCAGTATATTTATCAGTGTAACTGCTTCGCAGATGGGTCTTCGACCATGTTTCTCCATCTGTATATTCCCTTTCATGTTCCAGATCTTGATCTTGATCTATTCAACATAGTACTCGCTGCAGTTGCCACATGTCCGGCATTTCTTACTGTTATATCAGGACTCATGAAATTATATATCATTAAACCTGAACTTATAATACCTAAAATAGTTGAAAATAATCTAAGACCATTTGCTTTAACCACTTCCTGAGTTAAAACATCATTCTGTATTTTAATACCTTTTAATGTAAGAAGTTTATTAAAATATAACTGATAATTATCATGACTAATAGTATTTCTATCTGTTGCATTTATCATGAGTGGTTTCATATATGCTATAAGTTTATCTATATCTTCTCTTCCTAACTCATCTTTTAAACTGAGAGCTTTTAAATCAAGGAAACCAACTCTGGAATCATATATCATTGTTCTATTACTATTAATAATAATAAAATTATTTTCTTTCTTATTATAATTAATTATACCATAACGAAGTTCATCTGAAATTCCGTCTGTACGATTATAATGGTTACTATTTAACTCATTAATTATTTTACTAAAGTCATGTTCACATTTATATATCTCATTAAAGTTTTTAAATAGATCAGATCCATTATAAGTTGTTAAATAAATAGTATCACAACTCATTCTTGCTGTATTATTTATTTGAGCTGGTTTATGACACATTACAATCATTTGAATATTATAATGTCTACCTTCAGTAAAATAATAGTCTATATCCTTATTTAACTTATCACCCATATCATCAAGTACTATTACACAATTTCGAAATTTTTGCATATTGTTTTTTGTGATCATATTCATATCACATTTATTAAATCCAGTATAAAACTTATTAGTCTCGGGATTTATCCAGTCTCTGTCATCTTTACACACTATAACTATATTTTTATCTTGATTTTGATTTTGTTTTTGATCTTGATTTTGATCTTGATTTTGATCTTGATCTTGATTTTGATCCTGATCGGTGTAACCACTTCGCGGATCTTGATTTTGGACTGAGTATAATTTTAAGTATTGTCTAACAAAATATGTTTTACCCGTACCAGTTCCACCATAGACAATAGTGTGTAATGGTGACTTTTCATATTCAAATCTAACTAGACTCCTATTCATAAATCCACCAAAGCTTTCTTCTAGTTTTGCATATTTACTCGGTATTGAATCATATACTATAAAACAAAATATAATTAAGAAAATAAAAATTATAACCACGCTACCTGTCTCCATTTTTATAAATGAAAACATAGATAAATATAGACATAATTAGACTTATAATTAGACTCATATTTAGACTTATAATTAAACTTATAATTAGACTTATGGGTCTTCGACCATCCGTGTAACGGTTCCACCGATGCTTCGCAATAATCAGAGTTATAATTAAACATTAATAATATTTATAAGAAAATGCTTATCCTAACTTTTGAGGAATTCAATAATAATTTTAATATTGATAATAGTGCTATGAGTGATATCAGAATAAAAGATATAGGTAAAGATATAAGTCTAACACCAATTGAAATTGTAATGAGAGATCAGACTCCAAATATCATAAGTGAACCCAACTCCAACATTATTGTAAATTTACATCCAACTAAAGGTACACATTGGGTTTTAGTTATAAGAAGAGAAGATGGTCGAGTGTATTACTTTGATAGTTTTGGTATAGAAACTCCTCCATTATTCTTAGAAGAGTATGTCAATCTAGGCTCTAATAAAAGAATACAACAATATGATGAACCTTATTGTGGGGCTTATTGTTTATACATGGTCTATCTTATTGATAGAGGATTTAGAATTAACAATGCTTTGAATATTCTAATTAATCAATGTAAATATCCAGGAATGTATAATGAGTGTTTTTGTTTAGGTTGTAGTAAAGATAAGGTTGATGATAATGCTAATGATAATGTTAATCAGGGAACCTGCTTCACAGATGATAATGATAATGATAATGATAATGATAATGATAATGATAATGATAATGTTAATGATAATGATAATGATATTGATAATGATAATGATAAAGATAATGATATTGATAATGATAATGATAAAGATAATGATCTACGAAGCGGTTCAACAGAGTTGTTGTGCAAATTCACCGATAGTGAAACATGGGCGAAGCCCTATCTGCAAAGCAGGTTCCCTGATCAGCGAAGCGGTTCAACAGAGTTGTTTTGCAAATTCACCGATCTGCAAAGCAGGTTCCCTGATAAGGTGGATATATCACCCCCGAGAAATAATAATCCTATTGCTATTAAAATAAATGATGATCTACAATCATGGCTAAATGATGATGATATAATTACTGAAGCTGAATTCCCAGATAACTTTAGATGTATAATATCTGGTCCTAGTGAATGTGGTAAGACATTCTTATTAAAAAAACTATTTCTAGCTAGTATATATTTTGATAAGCTATACATCATTGGTCCTACTGGTGATCAATATCAGGGAACCTGCTTCGCAGATGAAGGTGTTGATAATGGCAAAGCAAATGTAGAATTTATTAAAGATATAAAAGATTTACCATCTCCTGATAAACTACCCAAAGATTTAAAGAAACTAATGATATTCGATGATGTTAGAGCCAAAGAACCAATTATTATTGAATACTTTTGTAGGGGTAGACATAATAATTGTAATATGATATATCTCAATCAAAACCTGTTCTCTCTGGATAGGCAGAGTGTTAGAGAGAACTGTAATCTATTTATTTTATTTGAACAGAGAGGTAAAGCCCTCATATCTATATATCAAGATTTCTTTAATAATGTGGAACTTATTTATAATGATTTTGCTAATATATGTAATAAGGTATGGAAAGAGCCTTATAATTACATTGTCATTGATATAACTAAAAATAAAAATATTAATGGTAAACTAAGAATTAATTGGGATCGGAGAGTTTTGTAGTTTAGTTTAAGTGTAAGTCTAAGTCTAAGTCTAAATCTATGACTATGTCTAAGCCTAAGTCTAAGTAAAGTCTAAGTCTAAGTCTGTAACTAAATCAAACAGACCTTCGGTCTGCTAACTATATTAGATGTAAAGTAAAACTTAATACATCACCATTAAAGTCTATAGGTCTTCCAGGCTCATCTTTAATATGAAACTCTATATTTTCTATTCTATCTTTAGTTACATTTTGATATAAGATATCAGTTGGTATAATATTTATCAAGTAACCTGGTGGTTCAGTTAGATTAAAAGTATATAATATGTCTGTATCCTTACCATTATCTTTAACACCAGATATCACATTACAATGAATGTTAATATTACTAAAACCCATAATATCAACAATTTTCTGAGATGTATATTTACCTTTATTATAAACTATTTTTCTAAATCCTAGTAATGGGGCATTGAATTTTCTACGTCAAAGTTAATTGCACCTTGTTTTACTTCCATTAAACTTTTCATTGTATTCTTATCAATTTCTATTATAACATTACCATTAGTTTCTTCTTTTATTAATTCTGCTATTTCATATAATTCATATGCACCTGGTGTAATACCTAAAAGACGGGTATTTGACCATGTTTCACCTTGGGTATCATATATGAGTTGATTGTTCATTCTATTCACATTAAACACTGAGTTATAAACTGATAATCTAATTAAACTTAATTTTGTTTTATTAAGTATAGGTTCACTAAAGTTAAACTTTTCTGCTGGCTTTATCATTCTAAAGTTAAGTGTGTGTTCTTCCTTAGTGTTAGTTAAAGCTTCATGTATCTTTTGTAGTTCCCATAAGATTAAATTGTCTGTCATTTTTTTATATTCAAATATAAGATTATATTTCTAGTTATAATTATCTGCGAAGCAGGTTCCCTGATAGCTTTGGTTATGGTGAAACGTCTGTGAAGCCCCATAGTCATAGTTATAGTCATAGCTATAGTTATAATTATATTTAAACTTTTTGGTTTATAAAAATGGATTTTAATTTGGATGCAACTTATGGTTATAATAAGGATATACACAAAAGTAAGATTATAAAGTATAAACCAAATAATCTGGCAACAATGAATTCAATCAATACTAACATTAATATTATACTCAATAGAGAAGAGAATCATTTAAATATACACGATTCATATCTAGAGATAGAGTTTGTTGTATCAGATGATGCTGGGGGTGTATTTGCTAATAATGCTAATATTAGATTAGTTAATTATGGTATGATGGCATTGTTTAGTTCAGTTAAACTTGAAACTAGTGGTGGTAGGACCATTGAATATATAGATCATTGTCATCCTAATCTATTGATGTATAAGTTATTAACTAGTACTGATGATGAATATGAGAGTGGTTTTGTTAGAAATCAAGGTAATAGAGATAGTCAACTTAAAGGTGACCATATTGCTGCAGAACGAGGTCATATGTATATGATGGTTAAGATGAGTGATCTATTTGGATTTGTGAATGATTTAGAAAAGATTATATATGGTTTAGGATTTAAACTAATATTAAAAAGAAATAATAATGATAGAGCTCTATATAGAATTAATGCTGGTGCTGATGCAGTAGCTAATGATGGTAATATAGAAATTAGAGGTATATCATGGTGTGTGCCAAGTATTGATCCTAGTAATGACAATAGAATTATTGTACAGAAAGGATTAAATAAAAAGAATAATATAGACTTTGGTTATTATGAAAGAAAAACATTTTATAAGAACGTACCTAATGCTACTAATTTCTTGTTTGATCTAGGTATGGAAAGTGGTATGGAAAGACCACAATATATAATAGTTGGTTTTGAAAATAATAATGTTAATGAACAAACTCATGATGCAAGTACCTTTCATATAATGAATGTTACTGAATGTTATTGTAAGATTGGTAGTGAGTTTTATCCCGAAGATAGAATGAATATTAATTATGGCACTAATAATTATAATGAGGCTTTTAAAGAGATTGTTAGCTTTAATAAAGATTATAATGGGCTACCATATAATATAAAACCGTATATAAATCATAGAACATTCAAAAGTAGTTATAGAATATATGTATTTGATACTAGATATCAAAGTGATCATATAGGTCCACAACCAATACAACTTAATTTTAAATTTAGTGCTGCAGTTGCAGATGTTATATGTCATGCATTAGTATTAACTAGAAAGGTTATTAGTGTTAATAGTGATGGTAATAAGATGGTTGATATCATATCATAGATATAATTATAATTGAAGTCCTTATCATTGTTTCCTACTAGTCTCAACAAAACCTTTAGCATAAATAGTATCTAATTTCTTTTTATTCTCTAGAGATAAGCCTCTAGCTTCAAGTTTAGTTTGTGGTTTGGGTTTAATCTTAGGCTTAGTATTCGAGCTTCGCTCGCGGGTGAAACCCGTAGGCTTAGTCTTAACAACAAAAGGATTATACTTTTTAACTTCCATTATTTTTTATATATAGAAATGAGTCTTTTAAATAAGTTCAAAACCAATTCATATTGTGTTGGTGGCAGACATTATAGTGGCACTAATAACAAAAGAGGAGTTATCTCAGCCAAAGGAACTAAGATGTTAAAAGGTAATTGTGTTAAGTGTAATAGAAATAAATCAATGACAGTATCTGATGCAACAATAGAAGCAGAGGGATTGAAAGATTTCTTTAAAAGTTTTGGTAGAGCTACAGTTAACTTTCGAAAGAAAGTTGCTAATAATCCAATAAGAGCATTAGAGATTGCAAGTAAAATAGGATCTGCAGCGGCATCTAGAAACCCTAGAGCTGCTTTATCAGCCACACCTGATTTAATTAAATTTGCAACTACTGGTGAAGGTATAAAGGTAGTACAAAAAGGAAGAGGTTTATACTTAGGTACAATGAAAAGATAACTATTTGATTATGATTACGATTATCGGTAAATATTTATACTAATATTATTATTACTAAAGACATTGTTATTACTAAACACTAACAACTTTAGTTTAAAAAAACACTTAATTTATTTTTCTTGTTCTTCTTATAATCCTCATATACCTTGACTAATTCATTATATTCATCATTATCTATTTTATTATCATTCATTGATTTAGTATATAGTTTATTAAATTTATCACTAAACTGTTTAGCTAGAATATACATTTGTGAATACTTTATAATTTTATTTCTTATTTTAGTATTAATTGTTTTTGATAATGAACCACAAACAGTTGCTGTAGCAAAAGCTGTGGGTATAGAATAAGGTAATCCTATACCTGTTAATGCAACTGATGTTGTTGTTGCTGTTGTTGCAATTGATGATAATAGTATTTCTGTTATCTCAGCTACGTTAATATAATTTTTATATCTACTTAACTTCTTATCATAATTATTAGTTTCAGTTTCATAATAATTTCTAATATCTTTTATAATGTTAATATTGTTGTTAAATTTATTATTAGCTTGAATCTTTTCATTTATCTGCTGTTCATTGACAGCAGCAGCTTCGCGCATCAACCGTTCTGATACTGATGATAAATCTGGATACAGTAAGCTCTCACTCGGTGCTGTTGGCTGACTCATTTTCATTAGTAAAAAAACTTTCTATTTCTTTCGTTATATCTTCTTGTTTAAATCCATAATGCATCTCAAGTCTATCTTGCTCTTTATTATCAAGTAACTTACTTCGTAAAAGTATAGAAATTATATATTGTACTATAACACCTCTAAGAGATTTATTGTATTCTTTCATTTCCCTTAGACCATTAGTAAACATATCATCTAAATGTATGTTAGTAATATTTTGATTAAATTTATTATTATCAAATTCTTGTTTTAATTGATTATATTTAGAGATAGTATCAGCAGCAACTTTATTACAAAAGTTAACAGTATTTGTGACTTCATAAGCTGATTTAATGAATTCTTTAATTAGATTTTCATTAACTTGTGTTTCATTTAGTTGTAATGTTTTAGTTGTAACTTTATCAAAATCACCTTTTCTTAGTTCAGTTATGTTTCTACTTAAAATTTCTATTTTATTAGAAGAGCATAATAAGTTATTGTCACAATGCTCTTTATTAACCACATCCTTTTCATCTAACGGAGGATGTACATTTGTAATTTTATAGGTATCCTTCATGTCAATATTATCATTATCTTCTAGGAATAACCCACGAGCCTTACTTAGTGTTAGGTTGTTTGTTGATGTTAATCCGAGAAGTGAGTTCCCTGATTGATTTTTAGCCTGGTTAAATCTATTTCTTGTCATTATTTATATTAAGAAATATCTATATTTAATGATTCTAAAACTTTATTATTAGATTCAAAGTCAAACTCTGATTTTAATAATTCCTGTTCGTAATATTTACCTTCTATTATCTCTCCATTAATATCTTCTATTTTATATGTTGGTGGTTGTGTTTTTAGAACTTCATTAACTTTAAACAGTTCTCTATTCCAATTAGAAGTGTAACCTTTAGAGAAGATATTACGTTTATCTGCGATTCTAACATAATCACCAACTTTAAATTTTGGCTTAATATTCTTAAAATTAAAAGTGTATTTAACCTTATCAGGATTATTAGAAGCATCAACTGGTGTCATATTAATTGTTGAATGAATGTTATTGTTATATGTCAAGACTGCATCATTTAATATATTTACCCAATTACCATCACCATTGATGAACATTGGTTTATTTATTATGTGTAATAATGTTCTATTGAATCTTTCTATAAACACAGCTTTTAAATCACTATAAGTAGAATATAGTTCTGTTTCATATTCCTTAAGTAAAGATTTAAATGTTTTATTGTAAAACTCACTACCTCTATCTACCCATAACTTCTTTCTTTTGTAGGATGAAACCTATATCTATGGAGATATATGCATAACCTACAATAGAAATGTTTAAATCTATACTGAGAGATGTGTTTATTTACTTTACACATTCTGCATACTAAATATTGATTAGGATCATTATGATGCTTACTCAAATGATCATGTCTCTCTCTATATGTTATAATTTCCTTACATACAAAACATTGGAATGGTTTACTCTGACAATCGTCGCAACACCAACACCATGCCTTATTTTTTCATTTATCACATTTGATGCTAATCATTTTTATAGTATTGAAAAGATATATAAATAATATTATTTCAAAATTTGGTATATAAAAAGGAATCAACAAGATTATACCGGTTACATTCATTCCACTAGTGAGCAAGTCCAATCTGTAAGTGAGCGAGCTCAATCTCATGGACAAGTCCAATTTGGGGGTGGACAAACTCAATCTAGTGATAGTAGTACAGCTATCCAAATGTTAAAAAACAAAAACAAACCAAGGGAAGAAATCAAACCTGAAGATAAAGAAGAACAAAAGAGGGAAGCAGAAAAAGGTTTAGAAGCAATCAGAAGGTTTAATCAGGTAAATGAAGAAGTAAAAGAGTTGCATGATAAACAGGTTGCTAAAACAAAACAAAGGAGTGAGGATATGAAAAATCTAATGCTTGAGGCTGAGGCTAAATATCATCCAGATTTAGATCTGCGAAGCAGTTTCACTGATCAGTCTAAAGTTTTAGATCTGCGAAACAGTTTCATTGATCAATCTAAAGATTCAGATAGAGATTCAGATAGAGATTCATCTGATGATTTTGTCTATGTCCAAAAGCCTAAAACAAATAAGTTTAAATGTGAAGAATGTAATGAAGAGTTAACTCAAAAGAATTCTCATAGACACACTCAATCACTTAAACATAAAAAGAATGTACGATTATACAATAGAAAAAAAATTATTGAGAGTGCTAATGAGGATGGAATAAAATTTACTAATGAAGATATAGAGCAAAAGATAAATGAACAGTATTCTGAACTAGAGGGAATAAAGTATTGTGATAGTTGTGATATGTATCTTGATAACAATACTGCTTATAATAAACATGTGACAACATTAAAACATAAGAATAATGTAAGACTAAATGATGGAGAGATAATAAAAAATGGAGATAAGTTTGATTGTATAACATGCAAGACTAGTCTAAGTCAATATAGTGTGGAACAACATTTTAAAACAAAGATGCATCTAGATAATGTTGTAGGAATAACTAAAGATAATGATAATGATAGAGACAGTTCAGGTTATTGTGGTATATGTAATACTAGATATGGTAATAAAAATGAACACAATGAATCAGATCATCATAAAGAAAAGGTTAAACAGAAAAAGCTTACTGATAGAAAGTGGAGAGAGAAAGTAAATAAATTAGGATTAGATCATAACATGAAGCATAATCAAATAATAATAACGAGTAGTGATCATGAAGATCCTAAATTCTTGAACATACTAGAGTCATTGCATAATATACATCCATATATTAAGTTTAACACCTTTGATGTAGTTAGGTATACAAAACCTACAGATGATCAAATAGAAGAAAACGAATTCACAATTAGACTAATGAATAGACAATATAATGGTCCTAATGATTTGGATATGTTGAATAGTGAACTAGAGACTAGAATGCAAGAACAAGAGATGAATCAATCTGGATGGAGTATGCAAAGATTTATCAAAAGAACTATGTATATACACAGGTTTTATCCTACTGGTGGATGTACTACTGAGTTACCATTCACATCTAGATATATACTTAATATAAAGAATACTGATAACAAATGTCTATTGTGGTGTTTACTTGCTTATCTACATCCTGCTAAAGATCATTCCTATAGAGTTAGTAATTATAATAAACCAGAATATATTGATGAGATAAAATTACCAAATGGGGTTACACCTCCATATGATTATTATCATTTAAAGAAAATACAAGAATTAAATAAAGATAAAGTATTATTTAATGTATTTAATCTAATTAAAAATAAAACTATTAATCCTGTATTAATCAATCATAATGATTCTAAAGGATGTAATATATTATTTTGGGATAATCATTACTTCCTATGTAAAGATGTATTATTCCTATTAAGAAAATCAACTAAACATAAATGTTATCCATGTCTGAAGTGTTGTGTATCATTTAGAACAGAAGATGCATTAAATAAACATTTAGAGATGTGTAATAATACTGGAAGAAGAAAATTCCATAAAGATGAATATCTGAAGTTTGATAAGTTCCATTATAAGAATAGAGTACCATTTGCTATGTATTATGATTTTGAATGTATAATAAAAAATGAGAAACACTTACCTATTGCTTGGGGATTATATTTAAGAAGTGACTATCCTGATATATTAGAAGATAAGTATGAATGTTATTGTGGAGAAAAAGTAGTTGAATGGTTTGTAGAAAGAGTAGATTGTTACAATAAATTATTTAAAGATATATTTAGTTTAAATATTCCAATGAAAGAAGAGACTATTACTCCGTTATATAGTATATGTTATTATTGTAATGAGGAAATGGGTGAAGACGTTGTTAGAGATCATGATCATCTAAATGGTAAATTTAGAGGATATGCTCACAATAAATGTAACCTCCAAGCTAAGAATAATATTGTACCAATGTATGCATTTAATTCTTCCAATTATGATAATCACCTATTTATAACTAAACTAGCAAAGAAGACCAGAGTTAAAGTATTAACTAAAACTGATGAGAATTATATTAGTATTGATATGGGTTATGTTAAAGCATTAGATATGTTTAGGATCTTCCATCCACTTAGCTTAGATGCCATAAGTAAGACATTGAGTAATGAAGAATGTATAACATTAAATAAATGTGGCTTAGAAAGACGTAAAGGTATATTCCCATATGAATGGTTTGATAGTATAGATAAACTACATGAAACAGCACTACCACCTAAGGAAGCATTCTATTCTAAGTTGAAACAAAGTGATATTACAGATAAAGAATATAAGCAAGCAATTGATTGTTGGAAAGATACTAAATGTGAGACAATAAAGGATTATATGATGTTATATCTTAAAACAGATGTATTGTTATCAGTTGATGTATTTGAGAAATTTAGAGCTATGTGTTTAGAATATTATGAAATAGATCCATGTTACACTTATTCTACTCCTGGGTTAACCTGGTTGTGTGGGTTGAAATATACTATTGTTTGGCTTAAGTATTATAAAGAAAATACAGATAATATTTATGATACAATACAACACGGTATAAGAGGTGGGTTAGCTTCAGTATTAGGTAATTGTCATGTAAAATATAAAAATAAAGAAATAGATCCTGAGTATACAGGGACAGAGAATTATTTAAAGTATTTAGACTTCAACTCATTGTATGCTTCTGCTATGGTACAACCTTTACCTACTGGTGAGACCAGAGTATGTGAAGATCTGGCATACACTAAATCTAGCTCTAATACTGGATACATCTATACAATTGATATAAAGTATAATGATGAGTTGAGACAGAAAACAAAGAAATATCCATTCTTTCCTGAAAAGACAAAAGCAAACATTGATCAGTTTACAGATTATCAAAATGAAAATAAAAAGAAAGGATATAAACCTAATGAGAAGTTAATGCTAAAGTTAACAGATAAAGAAAACTATGTAATAGATGGAGAGATGTTAGATTGGTATTTAGATCATGGTTTAAAATTGGAAGATATTACAATTAAACAAAAATTAGAATATAATAAGAGTGAATGGTTAAAACCTTATATAGAGTTCAATATTCAGAAAAAAAAGAAGCTAAAGCTAAGGGTGATAAATTTGGAGATGTATTCTTTAAACTAATGAATAATGCCTTTTATGGAAAAACAATAGAAAATGTATATAATAGACAAGATGTAGAGTTAGTTAATGATGTAGATAGATATATTAAATTAGTAGAAAATATTAGTTTTAAATATGCTGTAGAGTTTGATGATGATCTAGTAGCTGTACATAAAACAAGAGGTAATGTTAAATTAGATAAGTTTAATTATATTGGATTTGTTATATTAGAAAAAGCTAAACTATTCATGTATAAAGCCATATATGATTACTTTGAGAAAGAGTTAGATTGTAGTTATCATTACACAGATACTGATAGTATATTTATAAACATAAATGTTCCATTGGATAGTACTATAGAAAAAGAAATGAATAAGATAAAAGGTATATTGCATAATAATGAATTAGGTAAGATGAAAGATGAAATACCTAATGATACTATTATGGAAGCTTGTTTCCTTAAAGCTAAAGCATATTGTTACAATACTGTTAAACGAGAAGAAGAGAAAAAGTTAAAAGGAATAACTAAGGCTACTATTAGAAACCAAATTAATTTAGAAGATTATACTAATGCTATATATGAAGGTAAAAGTAAATATGTAACTAATTATACTATTGATAGCAAAAGGCATAATTTAGAAACAAAAGAACAATATAAAATAGCTATAGATCCATTTGATGATAAAGGTATTAAAGATAGTAATGGCGAGTTTAGGTTCTATCAGTGAATTTGCAAAAGAACTTCGTTGAATTATAATATTGGTATGAGAACAAATATTAAATTATTATAATATTTGTATGACAACATATATTAAATTATTTTTTATATTTTTTTTCTAAATCAAGTAAAAAATTACAAGAAAATAAATTTTTGTGTAAATATCAGTCAAAATAAGGTAAATATGAAAAATGGAAAATTTGAGTAATATGTGTATATGTCTCCATGGCTCGGGGGCCCGGAGGCCACCATATACACATTACTCAGATGAGAAATGAAAAAATAATTTTATCAATTGCTTTTCGTCACAAAACTAATTCGTACTATAATTCTAAGCTCATGCTTTTCCAATTTATCGCTCCAGAACGATGAAAAGATGAGATCACAAGACAAATTTCAAAATCTCGATTATTATCACAAATATTTTATTTTTATTAACAGTTTAGATCAACTGAACATAATTACTTGGTTTGAAATTTTTATTTATCTACTTGAAATCTGATATATTTAGTAAACATTTTTTTTCCATTTTTCCATTTTTTAGAAACAGAGAAAAAAAACATTTTAACACATTTTTCCTCGAAAAATGAAAAAACAAATCGTCTCCTCAAATGACTCGTTTTGTCGTTGAACTTTTCGCCTAGTGGAATTTGTTGTCTGTACTCACTATTCATGATTTTTTGAGCCACTATCATTAGAATTCCGGGACAAACTGCCACTCATGTCTGGACTTTTGTAGCTGCTCTCCTGATGCTCCACTGAATTCTGACCACGGCTCAATTTCTCTCCTAAAATTTTCAAATAATACTTGAAAAAAGTTTAGCTACATAAAAGGGGACTTATTGAGCACCAAAACCATCTTCACCCTTTTGAAAAGATTTTTTTGAGAAATAATTTGCAGCAGGTCGTAATTTTTAAAGTTCTCTGATTTTTTAAAGTTTTTACAGAACGATGAAACTGATTTGTTGGCAGAACTACTACATAAAAATGTAGAATGACCTAACAAAAAGTCAAAGGTTCAAAGATAGCCAAAAATAACAAACATAACCGACTAGCGTCTGAAATAATGCTTTCAAATGAACTTCCGCCTTTTATACCCCCTTTAGTAGCCTCAAGATGATGTTACTGGAGCTTAATTGAGACCATTACTTAGGTTAAAAGTAAAAACTAAAACCAATTCCAGTGACAAAAATGGAGAAACGAAATCAAGCTCGGCCAGAAGAAAAATGGTAATTCAAACCGTTTTGTTAAAAATGAACGGTATAATATAGAAAACGCCTCGGAGTCGACTAAAAAACACTTGAACCAACAATGCTTAAATCATACAGAGGAAAGAAGCAAAAATAATAACAAAAAAGGTATTGTCGATTATTACTAGAAAAATCGAAATTGAAGGGATTTGGGGTTGGGTTTAAAAAGGTAGTAGATGAAGATAGGGGCCTGAAGTTACAATTAAAATCTCTGTTGACCAATTCATGAAATTATACATTGAATTTCTAAAAGTTGACCTAGAAGTTCACTCGAAAAAAACAAATCGAACAAAAACTGAAACTGAGGGCAATGAAATTAGAAGTCACATTGGTGGAAGTAAACCAACACATTGATATGCTTTCTCACTGTTTCCATTTGCAAGAAAAATTTACGCCATGAAACACTCAACTCTCTTGTGATTTTTACCATTTCTGTGCGACTATTACCTTAAAAACCACCATATCAAGAAATGTGAACCGGTATTTAAAAACAGCGCCCTAAAACTATTTCAATTCTTTCAATTGTTTAAAAGATGCTGTATAGCAAAACTCCTCTTCGCATCTTAAAGTGGCCAACTGAAGAAACTAACTGCAAAACAATTCGCTTGATGTCAATCAATAAGTTTGAATTTTGGCTGAAAGACGCCAAATTTTACGGGAAAATTTAAGTTCTTAGGATCTATGCTATTAAGCATTAAGCAATATGAAAGGCTACTTATTAATAGTTCAAAACCAGCATCATCACGGGTCTAAATATATCGAAAATATTATTGTGACAATAAGCAACTTTTTTAATTGCTTTTGAAAAATAATTAAACCAAAAAACACAGAAATTGTTATAAGAAGACAAACACTCCAATTTCATTATGTCAATTTTCACTATTTCCTATAAAAAATAGATTTGAAAACGTTAGAAAAAGAGAACCAACCGTAATCGGCTGACGTCGGAAGAATTGCTCTCGAACTAGTGGGAGCTCGAATCAATTGTACGCCTTTTCAGTTGGGGGCCAGGGACTAAATTCACTAAGGCGGGCTTCAAATAACGTTATTAGAGGTTATTATATACGACTATAACCACTAATAAAATTCAATGTGAAAAAACCGACACCAATTTTGGCGCACTTTTTATTTGACTTCAGATCAACTGCTGACACTTGTGAATGGGAGCGACCTTTAGATCACCCAAAAAAAATTCAATGGCGCAGAAGTCACTCGACAAGTTAAATGGTCAATCAAAAATTTTGCATAAAAAAGACCAACATGTTTACTATAATTGCTTCAAAAGTTGTTCGAGAGCACTTAATAACCAAACTATAATCGAAATTCAGAATGCTACTAAAATCCGTTTGCGAATAAGCACTAGTCAAAGATTAAAACGAGCACTACGCAGCAAAATGGAACATATTTCAATTAACAGTGAAAACATTCCTTTCCCACAAAACGGCTTCAAATAATTTAAAATCTTGAGCTACCGAAGATTAAAATTATGATCTGCCGTCTTCATTAATTAAATAAGATGCAGTTGAAAAATCAAAACTTCCTTAAAATCTATCATTTCAATATGAGCAAATTCAATTCTAATCTATTTTTGTCTAAATGACACGTTAGCAGCTTTAGTGGAAAGCATTGTCAGCTTATGATAAGTTTATTTGAGCAAATTGAACTAATTGCAGCTTAATGAGATTTTTCTGTAAACTGCTCACCTTCACTCCAAATAACTTTTTCCAGCATTAAGTAAATGAAAAAATGTTAGTTTGTAGAACCTGTCAGTGCAAAATTTCAAAGCTCCGCTATTTTGGCAATAATTCCAACCGATATAAATAACGCAGGCAAACTACTCTCGAATGGAGACTTACAACTTAAAAAAAAATTCATTGAACTTGCAAATTTCATCACAAATTGCAATTTTCATCATAGAACATACAAATTCTTGCTCCCAGCTTAGAAATTAGTAATTAACTTAAAACCCGTATTTATATGAACGTCATATTAATGATGTAATTTTAAGTTTACAAGTGAAAGTTTTTCTTGAATGGTAGGAAAAGATATAATGCTTTGACTAACATAACAATCTAACTGAATAGATACAGGCCAGAGGAAGAAAGACAAAACGGTACGAAACAACATATCAAACTAAAAGATAAGCGCTGTCAATTTAACTCATCTAAACATAAGTTTTCGACGACGTAAATTGTAACCAAATGGTGCTCACTTTCAAACTTGCATTGAGCCTTAAACGTTAATGTTTCTGTGGGCTCTCCCAAGATAATGATAATATTGTTTCAAAAATTTGCAAATTAAGCCATCTTACAAATTTCATAAAAAATTCAAAAGACATTTGTTTTGGATTTGTCTAATTTTGCATAAATCCTTAGTGAAAGGTTACAACATACTACTGCTAGCATAAGGAATGAATAGATAATTACACACACATACAATACACACTATGTGTCTATGTTACCTGTTTGATTGTGATTAATCCAGTACCTGGTCACAACCAGGAAGTCTGAAAAGAACATGAAAAGACACTTCAGAGTAACGCGATCAATCTATCTAATGCAATCTAGTATGCAACCAAAACTGTGATGAAACACAAGGCTAATGCGCTACTAATCTATTTGAAGAGCATCAGAATGAAAGCATCCATTATTTGAACAGCACTAATCAGCATAAAAAATGCTTAATAAAAAGATGTAAATGTTTACTTAATTATAGGATTTTGAGCCTTTAAAAATGTTATATCCCTTACTGAAAACAACTTAAAATAATAAGCAGCTCAATTTAAAAAAATTTTGAAAACTGATTAATTCATAATTCATCATCCAATTTTATGGTATTTTGAAACAGTAATTTTAAACGTTAGCACAATATTTCTTTTTAAGCAACAGATTCTGTAACAAAGTTCTAATTGTAAATATCAAGAATTGTAAATTACTCCTGTAAATATCCTCCTCTAAAATATTCCAATCATGATGATGACTGCAGAAAAGTTTATTAGTTATTCCAAAACAGATCTTTATAAAATTTATTGCGAACTTTATCAAAAACTAGAAGAGAAGGACAGTCTCATCGCCGAGCATGTGGTAACCGTGAGTGAATTCCTTAAAAAATCGGCACAAGTAACAACTACTTCAGCTATAATAACACCAACGATTAACACGAGTGCAAAAAATGACGTTTTTATTCGAATGTTTGAAACATTAAACATCGAGGAGAAAACAGAAAATTTTGTAATTGGTAGTAGTATCACCAAACACCTGGCAAGAGATCGGACATTTCCTCAGGACTGCAGTATACATGCTTACCCAGGCTCGACGACAAAGGAAAAACTGCAATTATTACAGGGTTACGATCAAAAAGCTATGAAAACAGTCATTTCACAGGATGGGACCAATGCTATTCTAAAACAAAAAAGTGATCATTTAGAAACATTATTCTCAGATTACAAAGATCTTGTCTCTGCAATAAAGGAAAAGTTCAGCCCAGAAACATTGGTATCGATGGAAGTGCCTCCCTTAAAAAAGTTGCAGAAAAACGAACAGACAAACAACAAAATTTACAAATTCAATGAAAAGCTGCGAGAGTATATTACACAAGAAAACACTGAAAAAATCAAAATACTTCCTTTCTGCAACATGTTGAGTCAAATGGCAAATTACAACGCTCTCTTTTACGATGATATACAATTTAATTTTCAGCAGGGAATTCCGTTCATTAAAATTGCAGTTTTAATTCATTTTCTTTTAACTTCTTGTAATCTTGTTCGTTTACAACCTTTGCAATATTCTCAAAGTGCATACGTGAGTAGGGCTAACACTTACAAACAATGGAGGCAAACATATCGTTATACAAATGGATTTTAGCAGCAGTTTTAGTTGTTTTCAAGCTAATTAGCAACGTGTAATGATTTATAATCAGATATAGCCAAAAATGGCAGGTATTCGACTCATAGTTATACTATGTGTACTACTCATATCCTCCGATAGCATTTCAGAAATTTTTTTACAGTTTTCCTTATGCATCTCGAATACCTTTATTCAAAGGAAGCTGTAACAGCAAACAATGTGCTTTAACATCCAAATTCAACCTTTCCTTTTTCTTGGTTGTTATATGGTACCTTCTACTAAAAAGTGGTGATATCGAAATAAGCCCTGGACCAGTTTTGCCATATGCACTTATGATGAAAAAGTTAAAATTATTTGATTCCAGAATAAAAGTTGTACATTAAAACGCCAGAAGTTTAGCAGGACAACATCTGCTGTTGAAAGAACTCATTCAGGACATTGGTTACAACTGCATATATGCGTTTAGTGAAACATGGTTGTCACAAAACCATCCGGAAGAATTTTGATATGTAGATAAGCAAAACTTTGACTGTTTTCGAAAAGATCGCAACCAAACAACAAAAACAAAAGGTGGTGGTATTATCATGTACATTCCGAAAACATTGAAAACTCGTCTCCGCGATGATCTCAACTGCTTTCCGGATACAAATTTTGAAAGTTTATGGGCTGAGTTGAGCATAAAAAAAAGAAATGCGTTTTGAATGTATCATACTGTCCCGAAAAAAACTTGTAAAGATGTTTTTGGAAAAATTGGTCCTGGGAATTGATCTTGCTATGGCTGAAGGAAAATCTCTCATACTTGCTGGAGACTACAACTTAAACTATTTTGCAAAGCGCGACAGAAGTCTGCTACAATCTGTAATTTCTCCATATGATCTTAAACCAACGAATAATGATACAGCTAAAAGAATCACTTACTCTTCTTCAACACTTATCGATTATATCATAACAGACTATTACGAAACAGGCATAGTAGCGGATACGATTTTGAAAACTGATCATTTTGCAACAATCACAGTTCTTAAATCTGTGATGCTAAAAGCAAAAACAACAAAGAAAAAATTTTTTGACAAAAAAACTATTCAGCCATAGCATTCAAAAATTTTATAGAAAATTCAGACTGGAGACACTTTTAAGGTGCAGTGACAGGAGATATGATGTTATTACAATTTCAAAGAATTATTGAAAGAGCATTAGCACTACATGCTCCAATTAAAGCCTGTTATATTAGAACAGATAAACCAAAATTTTTGCTTCAAGAAAAATGGCTATGTGATTAAACAAAAAGACATTTTTCAAGAATTAGCGATGATGAAACTTAAAACGGTTTAATTCGTCAAAAAGAAAAACAACTTCTTTGAAGTTTCATGGAGTTAAACAGTGAAAAAGCCAGATGAAAATTCATTCAAGATCTTTGTAATAAAGAAAAGACTCAAGCAAGAATTCAATCTTTATTAAACAGTTTTGGTGATAAGATAACAAAGCCCATGGCAATTGCAAATCTTCTAAATTACAGATTTTCCACTCTAGGAGAGTTCATTGGCTTGCAACAAACAAACAACATTCCTCCTAAAACTGCTCCGAGAAAGTGTTTCAATTTCCGATATATAACAACCAAGGAAACAAATGTGCTCATAGATTCATTGAATACAAGTAAACCAGTCGGTCCTTCAAAAATACCAGCTTGGGCAATAAAAAATGCTAAAGCAGCGCTAGCGGAACCACTATGTTATCTCATTAATCAGTTCATTACAGAAGGAAAATTTCCAGAAGATCTTAAAAAAGCTTGTGTGACTCTACTCTTCAAAAAAGGGAATCCCGAAGACCCACTCAATTATAGACCTATTTCTGTCACTT
Source organism: Convolutriloba macropyga (assembly GCF_964194025.1). Classification (NCBI taxonomy): domain Eukaryota; kingdom Metazoa; phylum Xenacoelomorpha; order Acoela; family Convolutidae; genus Convolutriloba; species Convolutriloba macropyga. Next base: position 29,382,420 of record NC_134478.1, on the reverse strand, counting down.
CTGCTTTGTCAAAATTTTTTGAAAAGGCATTCAGTTCACAAATCACAAGTTGCCTAGAAAGGGAGCATTTATTGTCTGCTAGTCAATTTGGTTATAGAAAACAAATTTCAACAATTGATGCTATCCTGAAATCGACAGAACAAATAAGATTAGAACTCAACAAGAAAAATGTTACAGGGGCGTTTTTAGATCTTTCAAAAGCTTTTGATTCTATAAACCACAAAATACTGTTACGGAGACTTGAAAATATAGGTTTTGACGAACATGCTACCAATTTAATAGAGAATTATTTGAGTGAAAGAACGCAAAGAGTTGTTCTGAATGGAATTGAATCAGATTGGATAAATTTGAAAAGAGGAGTTCCACAAGGTACTATTTTAGGACCTCTATTATTTAACATTTACGTCAACGATATAGCAAAGATTGTAGAAAAGAATTGCACGGTCGTCCAGTACGCAGACGACACTTTTCTTTTTACATCGGACACTGATGAAATATCGTCAAAACTTGAACATAACATCTCAAAAATTATTGACTTTTTTTGCAAAGTCCCAGTTAGTAGTGAACAAACAAAAAACAGAATATATTGTGTTCAGCACCAGAAAGAGGTTAGCAAATACTGTTTTGAATGTCGACAAAGAATAGCAGATTCCAATAGTGTGAAGTATATTGGCGTAATTATTGATAGCAAACTAAAATTTGATGGAGAAGTGGAAACGAGTCTTCAGAGATTGGCTTGTGGAATAAAAGTTTTGAATACACTAAGTAAAAGTTTACCAGAGAAAACGAAAGTCTTATTACTTAATGCAATAGTAATAAGTCATCTACATTATTCCGCTCTAATTCTGATAGGATTGCAAAAGTCATTACTCACAACTTTAGAAAAAACAACTGAATTGGGGAATAAAATCCATTTTTAATAGGAGAAAATACGATCGGTCTACAGATCTCAAACTTCGCAACAAAATACTACCAATTTCTTTTCTCTTGAAATACCATTGCTCAAAATATTTTTTCGCTTACTCAGCAACGATCTTGCAGCATATAAAATTGAACCTCTCTCTACCATGAGAATAAAACAACATGACAGGTCAAAAAAGTAACGTTCGATATAAGACAGAACAAAAAGTTTTTAACTGATTCTTTTATTGCACAAGCCATTTCAATTTATAATAGTCTGCCTTCTAATATTAGACTAAAAACAACATCGAAAGCTTCCTTAAAAAAAGAACTGAAAGAATATTTTTGGAAAGAATTTTTGAAGAACCCAAAAGTAAATGATATAAAAGATGACATTGAGAGCATTAGATTTTAATTTTATTTTTTAATCTTCATGATGTACATATAAAATTGTGAGAACATTTTATACTCGCATTTTAGGCCATTTTTTAATAATGTAAGGTCAAATTTTTAGTTAAGTAATTTAATGATTTTATAATTTTACATAATGTGATATTCTGAACTTTACATTGCCTCTTTTACCATTTGCTTTATACTTATGTGTACCAGAGGAAATTAACAATGTTCTTTTTTTAATTTATGGACCAATTGCTTCCTCCTATATGAGTTAGGAGGAAGTAGCTTAAAAGGGTCCTTAAAATGGTGTTATTGGAGCCCTAAACAGCTTTGGTTCTTTCTGTTTGATTTTTATGGGTAGACTGTCACAATATCTCCAGGAACAAAATTCCGGCAAAGGTCAAATTGCACACCAAAAACACAACCAGACGGGAGTTTGCAAAACGACCAGCAGGACTAAAATAACTACTATAATCTTTGTCTGAGCGCAATTAATTACTCTGAAGAAACCGGGTGTAATTTTTTTCGAGATTAAGTTAAACAAAGAAGCTCGGTAATGTGCGTACGCACATAATGTTCCGACCCCGCTCATCTACGTTCTTGACTTAATAGGTTATCAAATGATGAATAGATGGAAAAATTTTAAAAACTTACACATCGGTCAATAAGCAACCAATGAATACGATAATGCCACGCTAGAGGGCCGATGAAAGTTGTTGATATTAGGACTACTAGAAAGGACAATAATAAACACCAAACAACAAACGTTATTGCGACCAAAATTCTAATAAAATCTTTAATAAAATACAATAACGAAATCTTTGAAAAAAATCATATCAAAATCAAACTCGCATCAGATAAAAACCAAAACAATTTAACCGGCACTTCAATAGAAAAGATATAGGACCTGTATCCAATGCGAATGGTTAAGACCAAAAATAGCAAATAGGGGCGAAGTTCAAAAAAAATCCATTTTTGAAAACAATTAATTTTACAGTTATTATTGTCATTAGATATTAACTTAAACAACTAAAATGTTCATTTATATCTACATAGGAAGCAATTAAGACATGTAAGTATGCTATGTTCGATGGCGCAAAATTTCAAAGCCAATGAGACCAATGGTTATTTTTATAGTTTAAAAAGAAACCAAAATTCCTTTGAAATGTACAAATAATAAAAAAAGTGACATTTTATGCAGTAACAATAGTAACAAAGCCGAGAAACAAATGTTTGAAGCTAAAACCATTAAACATTATAGCTCACTGGAAACTGGTTATGACCTGTGTTTACAGAGTTGTGTTTTCAAAAATCAACAGACTTAGGATTGCAACAAAAAGCGGTTGAAACTTCAAAACTTCTGAAAGCCAATTGGACCAGTTAATAATGAGAATAAATTACGAGCCCACAAAAAAAACAAATTCAAAAAGAAGCCAAAACTTCAAACAATTTTACGACAAGACACTGTTTAAGGCACTATAATGATAAAATGTTAACTGCAAGAACTGTAAATCATCATTTTGCCTTCACGTTAACATCAACGAGTCTTCCTTATTAAAGGACTACTTTGACATGACAACAAAAAGAAACCCAAATAATGAACAGTACAGAAATCTCGAGGTTTTTTTTATGAAACTATAGGGTCTAAGCAATCCATCACAACGCACAGTCAAGCGCGAAAAAATGTTTGAATCAACAAACTTAAGGGAGACTCCTAATGAGTGAGATTGAGTTACATGCTGTCGAAAATAAAAGCAAAAAGGAGACAGATGAAACCTCTTTTTATTTATTTAATTTGAAATTCGTTAAAGCAAACAGCTATAAACTGAAACATTAACTCGATTGAGTTATACGTCATGGGGAAGCAATTATTACCTATCTTTATCGGGTATATGGCGTACAACAACAAAAAGAAAGACAAACTTAGGCCAAATCAAAAACCCAAGAAGTTTTGCGAGATAACTGTCTCAGCCCAAAAAGCATAAACAATTCAACAAAAACAAATAATATATCCAGATACGCCTCTTTCCAACGTTGTGCATTCTCGCTACAATGCTATTCCTTAAATGGACATAACAATAATGTTACATTTTGACAAGGAAACAAAATGAAATCATAAAATATGCAATTTTGATAAAAAATAAAAGAAAAATTGAAAACGCGTAGTACCATAATAAAGAAACCATTAGTTGAATACAAAATCGTTACCGACATTAATTTTTACATCACAGAAATTCTGTTTCCGCCTATTTTTACTGAGACTGCGCCCGAAGTTGAGAGAAATAATAAAAAATAATGGCAAAGTTCAAAAATGCACCGATATTTTCTCCACAAAAACATATTCAAAGACTTAACAGACATTAGATAACAACTGAAAAAAATGTTTCGGTTCTTTTATACCTTCTCACATATAACTGGATCTATGATTGGGGACGCTAAGTCATTGAACGACAAAAATCAAAAGAAATGGAAACAAAACGCAAGAAGTCCGTAAAATTTTTACAAAAACAATTGGTCAGAGCCATAAAAACCGTGAGCTCAATTCTTAAACCATAACATAATGTCGTTGGGTCTCATTTTTGTAAACAGTATCTGTCATTAATTGAGCCCTGATTTGAAATTCTTGTCCGTAATTTGCATAAAAAACATTTACATAGCGGACGTTTTTTGAAAAAGAGGTCGCACCGCAATAAAATCTAAAAAATTTTTATAATAAGGATTCATGGTGAGATCAAGATCAGCCCAGATATTGCTGAGCTTCTAAAAAAACACACAATTGTTGAAACGGTTGCGAAATAGATCATTTCTACACAAAACTTTGCAGTTTGTCAAAAATAAATAATGTATTTTGTATAATTATCGGCTTAAAATTTGCAAAAAATTTGCAAAATTATAATTCCAGAAGACTCCTATTGCCAGCGGGAATACAACTTTTGAGAAAGAATAGGGTTGCAGATTAAAGGTGTGTACTTCCAGCAAACTTAGAGCAAGTGGGCTAAAAAAGCCATTTTTTCGACGAAAAAATCTGAATGTCGAAAAATTTAGCATAATTTCTAGCCAAGAAACTCGGATCCAACAATTCAGCAGCCCTCCTCTGTCGTTAGAGATAAAATCAATTACACTACATTTAACATTTTTAACTTATTCTAGCAATATAGACGAAAATTTGGTCAAAATTGACTGTAACGGCTGCTCTCCTTGTGTTTCACAAAGAAAGTTTTACACCGCCCAGTTCGTTCTGAGTGGTTACAAAATCTGTCCGGATACTTCGTTTATGCAGTTCGCTTTTGTAACTGTATATCCGCTCTGCTGTACTTACCGTTGCATTAACTATTTTAGTTCGTAACTATTCGCTGATCTTAGTTTTTTCAACTATCAATTTGAACTGGATTGCTACAGATCACACAATACGGGATCTCTTTATGTATACCAGTTCAATCCGATAGAAAAAACAAATCGAAGACAAAGATATATGTCTAAGACCTGTTTGTGCAAAAATATTTAAATTTAAACTTAAGTTGGCTTTTGCTATTTGTACTCACAAGTTGAGAATACCAGAAGTTGGGGTTGTAACAGTTGAATTTCAGCTCCAAAAATTCGTTGATGCAAGACACAGTAACAGAATTTACTGCTCAAGAATAATATTTTGAATACAAGACACTGTAACAATTTACTGCTCAGGAATATTTCTAGTTCAAGACACAGTAACACGTTATTTACTGCTCAAGACAATTTGTTTTGCAATATTTTGCTGAGTTATACTTTCAGCCGTTTTCTGCGGCTACTACGTTGAGTTCTCTGTGTTGCTTTTTGTTATTTCCCACTTTTCTCTTTTTTCTCACGTGACAAACTGTAACTAGAACTAGAACTATAAATATAACTATTAAATGACTAAGACAAAAGAAAGTGTTTTGTTTCTATTTTCCACGCCTATGCAAGCTTGTTATTCCTTAAGCTCAGCTCCAACATCGCCGGCCCTGTTTTCCTTCGTGAAAACATCATCGTCAGTTGGAAGTACTGGAGCGAGCTTCACTACGGGCCTCTTGTAGTATCCATCTTTTGTTCGGATTTTCGCTGATCGAATCACTCCGTCGGAACCTTCAAATGTTTCGGTTATTCGACCCAGGTTGTAATATCCACGTTTGTCACTGTCTTCCACTAACCACACAAGATCACCCTGCTGAAGACTTCTTTCCGTTGTGGTCTGCCATTTCTTTCGACTATTCAACGTTGGCAAGTACTCTTTACGGAACCTATCCCAGATGAGGTCTGCATAAGCTTGTGTTTGTCGGAAGAGCTTTCTATGATCAACAAATTGCTCTGCACCTGATAGATACGGTAAACAAAGGTTCTTGTTGCCAAGTATGAAATGGTTTGGAGTAATAGCTTCTATATTGGTAGCATCAGAACTGACTTGTGTCAGCGGTCTAGCATTCAGCGTCTGTTCAACAAGACACATGGTGGTTGACAGAACATCTTCCGTGACTGATCGATTGCCCAGCACTGCGTACATTGCCTTCTTGCAACTCCTAACCAGTCTTTCCCACACTCCTCCAAAGTGTGGTGCTGCAGGTGGGTTGAACTTCCATCTGATACCTTGTTGAATCAGATGTTCTTCAATTCGCACCTTGTTCCATGCTGCTATATACTCTGCCAGTTCTTTTTCAGCTCCAACGAAGTTTGTCCCGTTATCGCTAATCATTTTGACCGGTTTGCCTCTTCGTGCAATGAATCTCATAATTGCGTTCAGACAACTATCGGTGTTTAGTTTTGGTACAATCTCTATATGTACCGCACGTACAGTAAGACATGTGAATAGACAGCACCAACGCTTTTCGTTTCTTCGACCAATCTTTACTGTGAATGGTCCGAAATAGTCTACGCCCACATTCAAAAAAACTGTTGATGCGACTAATCGTTCTTCAGGTAGATCTGCCATTACTGGTGCCTTTGTTTGGGCTCTTCCCTTTCGACATCTAATGCATTTGTTTTTGATCGATCTCAAAGCATTTCGTATGCCTAGGATCCAGAACTTCTGCTGAACTATGTTTCTGACATGTTCAGTACCTTCGTGATGACTATTCTTATGTTCATTTTGCAAGAATAATTCAATTACATGGTGCTTCCAATGTGACAGTATTGGATGCTTCGTTTCGAAGCTCAATTGACTTTTACCTATTCTGCCTTGGGCATGAATAAGTCCTTGCTGGTCAATGAATGGTGAAAACTGGAGGATTTTGCTGTTTTTCGGAATTTCCTTTTCAGCCTTGAGAGATTTCATCTCTTCAGCAAACTGTTCTTGCTGCAGTAGTCTGAAGATGGTTGCTTGTGCACCCTCTCTTTCTTCAACACTTAGTGTTTTTGTTGCCGGTTTTTGTTTTATAAATACGCGCTGTACGTATGCCATTGTATTTACTAGTCGATTGAAACTACTAAATCGTTCCCACTGAATCATCGGCTTCTTCTCTTCAACCTTTGCTGAGAAGACCATTTCGTCGTTTTGTTCGTCTGAAGCAAATGTTAAATTCAACTGTTCAGGCCATTCGTTCTCTCGTTGCTTCAACCAGGCCGGCCCAGTGAGCCATTCACTTCTCTTAAGTTCGTCAACATTGATCGCTCGTGTCCCGATGTCAGCTGGATTGTTAATACCACTCACATGATTCCACTGTGAAACATTAGTTGTGTCCAAAATCTCAGCCACTCTGTTTGCAACAAACACCTGTTGCTTACGGTGGGAGCTATGAATCCATTGCAGAACAGTAGTGGAGTCTGACCAAAAGTTGCAACTCTGAATCTTCGATTCGTGTTCCTTCACTATCTGTTCTTTAGGTCTCACCGCCATCACTGCTGCTTGTAGTTCCAAGCGTGGTATGGAAAGGTGTCGCATCGGTGCGACTCGGCACTTTCCGATTACAAATGCTAAGTCTGCTGAGTATTCTTTGGGCTTTGAACGTAGGTATGCCACAGCGCACATTGTGTCTTCAGATGCGTCGGCAAACACATGAAGTTCCCATTTGTCCTTGGCTGTGCTGAAGTATCTTCTATCAATGCTGGTTTCTGCTACTTCTGGAAGCTGCGCCTTCCACTTCAGAAACTCTTCTTCTTCGTTAGGTTCTACTGAGTTGTCCCAATGTTGTCCATTTTTGCTCCAGATGCTCTTCAGGAGTCGTCTCATATGGACACTGAATGGTGCAAACAGTCCAAGAGGATCAAACACTGAAGAAACTAGAGATAAGATCTTCCTTTGGGTGATTGGGGTCTCAACTTCTTTCCTTGGACCTCTACAAACCTGTAGACTATCATCGGTAATCGTCCACTGAAGCCCAAGCACGGATGAACCTTCCTTGCCGGGTTCTACTTCAACCTGCTTTGTTTTACTGATTGATCTTAAGTCCTCTGGGATTGCGTTGGTTACCACGTCGCTGTTGGTGATCCATTTCTTCAGTTCAAATCCATGTTTTGAGAGAAGAGGTTGCAGTTGTTTGAAAACCTTGATTGCTTCTTCAGGTGTTTCGACTGACTTGATGAAATCGTCCATGTAGAAGTTGTTTTGGATTGTTTTTGCTGCAATTGGGAAGTCGTCTTCGTTATCGATCGCTACTCGCTTCAGAGCGTAGTTGGCACATGTTGGTGAACTCTTTGCTCCGAAAACATGACGCTGATACTCGTAAATTTGCACAGGTTCGTTCATTGTTGGTCGCCACAGGAATCTCAAGCAGCTCTTATCCCGATCAGGAACTTGCACTTGAAGAAACATTGATTCAATATCTGCGGTTAAGGCAATTGGTCCTTCTCGAAATCTGAATATTGTTCCGATCAACCCGTGTAGCAAATCGGGTCCGGCTAACAACTTGTCATTTAGGCATACATCCTTGTATTTTGCTGCAGCGTTGCAAACACGGCGAACTTTACCCGGTTTGTTGGGGTTTAGTACTGGATGGTGTGGCAAATACCATTCCCTTCCGAAAGTGCCTTTGACTTCCGATTTACCAAGGATCTTCACAAATCCCTTTTAAACATCTGTATCAATTGACTGTTGATACAATTCTTTTAAATTTGGGTCTCGTTGGAACCTTCGTTCCAGTGAGTAGAGCTGACCAAGGGCTGAGCCGTAGTTGTTTGGAAGACTGGGTTCTGGTTCATTCCAGAGCATGCCCACTTCGTACCGCTCGCCTGTACACTTTGTAGTGCTCTCTAGAAACTTCTGAGCTTGTTGCTCTTTCTTTGATTGACTTACAACATTTATTTTGGAAGCATAAGTTTCTATGTCCCACCGTGATTGGATATTTTCTGCCACTTTCACATCTTCTGTGAAGGCAAAATGACAAACATTTCGACTTTTCTTGCCTGTCATAGGACCACTGACTACCCATCCTAATTCTGTTAAGACGGCGAAAGGCTCACTTCGTGTTCAAATCTTATAGTCCAATGAACGTTGAACTTCGTAGGCATCTTGTCCAAGTATGATGTCTACTTCCATCAGGTTGAATGTTCTGTTAGTGAGAACATTCAGGTGTCTGAATTTGTTCTTCAGTTCCTTGTAATCATATGTTGTGTTTCCCAACGAGATTGATGGGTGTGCAAACGCTTCAATTGAATGCACCTTTGAATGTAGTCCCTTTATTGTGATAGGAACCTTCTCTGTCCTCAAATCTTGCGTCCCATGTATGCCAGCTATGTTCAAAGTAACGTCCGTGCCTTTGGCTTGTAGTTGGTCTTTGACACTTTGATCGATGAATGATACTGTTGACCCACTATCGAGGAAAGCGTAGGTAGTCAACCTGTTACTACCACTCTGAACCGATACAGGAACTATTTGAAGAAAACTAGTAACTTGGTTACTCTGGTTGATTGTTGCTGCGCTTACGTTAACTGCGTGACTACCCTCGTCCATTCAGTTTTCTGAGTGTAGCAGTCTGTTGTGCTTTTTGGTACATCCGTTTATACCGCACACTTTGACTTTGCAATCTTTGATTGCATGTCCTTTTCCCAGACATCCATAACATAAGCGTTCTTTCCTCACTGCCACGTATCGATCATTCACACTCATGTTTTTGAATGATGGACAGTTCCAAATTTTATGAGTGCCATCGGCTAATGGACAGTGATCGCTTTGCCTCTGCTTGGTTTCTTGCAGGTTTGAACTTGCACTGAAGTTCGATGTCTTCGAGAATTGTTTTTCTCTATTTGCATTGCGTCGGTCTTCTTCTTTGCGTTCCCCGTTAAACGCTGAAAACCCTTCATGCACGAATGCCATTCGTGATAGCCATTTTTCAAACATGATTAGATCAGGCCAGTGCTCGTTTTTGTCATCGACGTAGAACCACCATTTTTCTTTAAGAACCTGTGGTAGCTTATCAACTGCCATGTACAATGTCGAACTTGATTGCAAATCACCAATATGTTTGTACTCTTTAAGCACGTTCACGAAGTTAGATACAATAACGGAAAAATTAATCAGGCTGGTTGAATCATGAGGTTTCACTTGATTAGCTTTTCGTAAGCTCTCGAGCTGCGCATCTATAATTACATCCGGTCTTCCAAATTTTCTCTCTAAAATGTTCCAGGCAGCACTATAAAACTGTCCAGAATAGCCCATTCCCGAGATTGCAGATTTTGCTTTGCCTGTTAGCAGAGTCTTCAAATGGCTCATTTTTTCTGAGTCGGGAATCTTGCGTTTATCTACTGTTGCTATGAACATGCTAGACCACTCAGGCCACTCCAGCGGGTTTCCGTCAAAATTGTTCAACCTCAATTTTGGTAAACTACTGCTTGAATGTCCAGTGTTGTAGTGCCTTCCAGCTATCGGCGATATATCCCGCTCTTCAGCACTTACTGAGCGTTCACGAGAGTTTGGGTACCATGGGTAATGCCTATGCTTATTCCGTTCAGGGCTGACGTCGAAGCGAGCTCTTGGTCGAATTGGTGTTTGCGTGTCGTTCATCGAATTCGCCCACTCCGAGACATCTCTCCTTTTCGGGGTCCAATTGAAAGGTGACTTGTCACGCGCCTTAGTCGATTGAGAACGTAAGTCAACTTTCTCCAATGCTGTTCTTTGCAATTGGCGGTCTAGGTCTCGCTCTTTTTGCCGAAGCTGATGTTGTATCTCTAGTTCTTTCATTTGCATTTCTAGCTCCAACCTCTTTCGATCAAATTGAGTTCGTTCGATTTGCAACTTTCTTTCGAATTCAATTTCAAATTCCTTTATTCGTTCTTCAACCCGACGTTTCACTGAAGATGCTTCCGAAGCGTTTTCTGTATCCTGTTTGATTGTCCTTGTAACCGTATTCGTCGTTGCATTGCTTGTGTTACCATGGTTTTGGTTAAGCTCTGGAATTCCAACGTTTTGTTCTAACTGATGCACATTATTCGCAGGCGGTTGCTCTTCATTGGCATGAAGAGTTGACTGGCTTTGCTGGCTTGACATGTTTGTCTCTCCGTGGATATACGGTAACCACTCTGCGTTCAAATATTGAAAGTATTTTTCTGTCTCAAGTTTGCGTTTTAAAGAAATATCTGGGTCTCGGAGAGCCTCAGCTTTCTTATTCACGAGTTTTTGAATGCTGTCGTCCAATTGCAGTATCTGCTGATAAAGAGTCTTGAGCTTGCTTGGTCGATCTCGATTCTCAATAAGCTCAAAACCTTCTTCCTGTTTCTCGAACCAGTTGTTTCGCAAGTTGTTGATCTGTGGATCCAAAACGCTTTGACTCTGTGACGGAGTCACTTCTTGTGTACTTCGGGACTGCAGCTTGAATCTCTACAGCTCCTTTATTTGTTTGCTTTAATTTAGTTTTGTTTTCAACGTTCCTATTTGCTTTGCCTAATTGGCTTTGCGTTGTTGAATTGCCTGTTGAGTTTTGTTCTCGTTCGTCGATGACTTCGTCACTTCGACTGTTGGGTTGGACAGCAGTTTATTCCACTGTCCGGGTCGGCGGACCAAATGTAACGGCTGCTCTCCTTGTGTTTCACAAAGAAAGTTTTACACCGCCCAGTTCGTTCTGAGTGTTTACAAAATCTGTCCGGATACTTCGTTTATGCAGTTCGCTTTTGTAACTGTATATCCGCTCTGCTGTACTTACCGTTGCATTAACTATTTTAGTTCGTAACTATTCGCTGATCTTAGTTTTTTCAACTATCAATTTGAACTGGATTGCTACAGATCACACAATACGGGATCTCTTTATGTATACCAGTTCAATCCGATAGAAAAAACAAATCGAAGACAAAGATATATGTCTAAGACCTGTTTGTGCAAAAATATTTAAATTTAAACTTAAGTTGGCTTTTGCTATTTGTACTCACAAGTTGAGAATACCAGAAGTTGGGGTTGTAACAGTTGAATTTCAGCTCCAAAAATTCGTTGATGCAAGACACAGTAACAGAATTTACTGCTCAAGAATAATATTTTGAATACAAGACACTGTAACAATTTACTGCTCAGGAATATTTCTAGTTCAAGACACAGTAACACGTTATTTACTGCTCAAGACAATTTGTTTTGCAATATTTTGCTGAGTTATACTTTCAGCCGTTTTCTGCGGCTACTACGTTGAGTTCTCTGTGTTGCTTTTTGTTATTTCCCACTTTTCTCTTTTTTCTCACGTGGCAAACTGTAACTAGAACTAGAACTATAAATATAACTATTAAATGACTAAGACAAAAGAAAGTGTTTTGTTTCTATTTTCCCCGCCTATGCAAGCTTGTTATTCCTTAAGCTCAGCTCCAACATTGACTAAAATTTAGTCAAAAATGTGAAAAAAAAACAGCTGAATTACATCTAATATTCACAAAAGTTGAAACTTCGATAACTTCGTATAAAAATTAAAAATTGAAAAAAATTTTTAAATTCCATATTCTGCACTGGACGAGCTTTCTAATGATACCACTCACAACTCTCTACGATTATTATATCGATCGGCCAAAATTTTCTGAACAAAAAAAAACCATTTGAGTATATAGTTCCTCCCCCCTCAGATAGGGGTCGGAACAATTAATTCACATCAGTGTAACACAAAAAACTCCATTTCCCAATATGAATCAAATATGTATCCAAAAGCGATTTGCGTGACGCTCACTACTTTATACAGCATCTAACGCCCTTACAGTCCCTGAACTTTTTTTGAACAAAAAAGGGGCAGCTCCTGTGGCGTACGTTGGTTAAACTTTTTGAATGTGAGAGTCTCAATATTGTGAACTTGCGTATGTCTTAATTCTTACTATTATTTCCTCAGTCCAGTGTCCAGGAGCAACAAAATTGCTGAAAAAAAATTTCTCGTCTCCAGGTTTCGTCAGATCATCAAGCTAATTCTGTTTTACAATCGTAAGGGAAAATTGGGAACTAGTTTACGTCTTTTGGCAAAATTGCAGTTTCTGTCTTCAAAAATTAAATTTAATCCGGAACTTAAACAAGCGTTGTCTTTGTCTACGCAAAGAATCCGAAGTTCACTGTATTTCGAGTTTAAAGGAAACAGTTTCCCACCAATTTAGGAGCAGAAAAGGGGAGGGAAGTCTACTTGGGGATTCTTTGTGAATTAACAGGTCCACCTTGTTGCCCAGTGAGGCACTAAGAGGGGATTGCTTTAACCAATCAACTAGAGTTTACGGACTTCTGTTTGAAGACTTTTTTCATGAGAATCCAATACATTCAGTTCACATTTTTCAAAATTTTCATTTCGGTATCTCGTAGCATTCGTTTCCTTCTTATCTGTGTGATTGTGAAAAAAAATTAAACTAAATCATACACAAAGGACTTTGTTAAGTGTTAAATACAGATGCCCAACAAATTCTGACAGTTATTTTCCCTATTCTGATCAACAAATCCACCATACCCTTCCCTTGAGCATCTGACGTCATACGGGGTAATGAATAGCAAAAACAAGCCAAACTTTTTTTTCGGGCAATTTATAAAGCTTCGCTGCGATTTTTATTGAGTTGGCAGAGAAAAACATCACAAAAATACTTCACATGAAAGAAAATGGTTTTGATGCTGTTTTTTTTCTGAAAAGTCATTTAAGTTTTACCTGGCGCGCTGTTCGAATCATCATCAAGAACTTCAACATAACTAATTGGGAAAATTCCTCGCTTTTCGCCGATATAGCCATCGAACCAATTCTTGTCCACACGTTTGCGAATATTGACAATATCATCTTTTTTCAGGTCCAATTCAACGTATGTCTCAGCTTTGAAATCGTACTTAACTCGACCTTTCCTCACAAACGAATCGTTGCTTTGTATACTCGGCGTCTTGTTAGCGTCGTTTGACATTCCGTTCTCACGTTGTCTTTCTGTGCTGCTCGAATTTGGGATTTGTTTCCCAGGGTGATGATTTTTGCCAGCTGGTTTTGTACTATTTTGGTCAAGTTTTAGGCTTTGTTGTGATTTTGTTTTAACAGTATCTAGATTCTGATACAATAGCTGTGGCGAAGAATGCATACTGCTTAAATTATTGTTAGGGACATTTTGTAGATGAGGAATTTGTACAGCCTGGATAGGATTAATTGCACTTTTTGAAGCTCAGCTCGATTATGAGGTATGTATTGATTTGACTGCGTTACAGGTTGAATATTTGCACTATTGCTGTTAAGAATATTGGGGTTTTGCTGATGGTTTGAAGAACTGCGGTCGTTTTGTTTCGGAGATTTTACGGTGTGG